>NC_091934.1:13940580-14158080 GCF_041260155.1 Ptychodera flava
TATTGGATTCTCGTTCTCCTAATGTTTGCGTCTTGCACGAGATGAACGGTGTGAGGACGATTTGGTATCTGGATGAATTTCAACCCTTTGCCAAATGCATTGCTTTTGCTGTTGTTAACTTGTGTAATGATCTATTTTGATGAATCTAAGATTCGTGTTGTTATTTATGTTTATGCTATGTTCGACATTTGTAGGGTGTTTCATTGTGTTTGAGATTTTATGGTGTCTCCTCTTGTACCATGTTTTTTTTACTTTTAGATGTTTTTGGCCCACGCGGTGGGCGTAGCCCACCTAAGTGGGCCATTGTCATAGGGTGGCGTTTGTTAGTCTGTATGTGTGTCTGTAATATGTATGTGTGTGTGTCTGTCTGTCTGTGTGTGTGTGTGTTATGGATTTGTATCATCGATATCTCTCAAACTCATTCATCAAATGCCATGAAATTAGGTACACAGATTCTTTAGGATTAGAACTAGATCTGACAAAGTTTTTGGGGTTGTTGGGTGCATGGTTCAGCAGAAATTAATTTTTGAAGTAATATTTTGACTTATTTTTGCTCATTTACATAGCAAGGGAGGATGCACTAAATTATGAGCAGTGGGCTACAGAACATTGGACAAAAAAATAAATTTTGCATAATTAATTGAAAGTATTTTGTTTTTTCTAAAGTTGTGCAAGTTATGATTTTAAACGACAACAGTGATGCCAAAAAAACATATACATTGTTTTGGAAGTAATCAAGATGCTACATTTTTTAATAGAGAAACAAATCTATCAAATTGGCCGATATATATTGAGGCACAGTATCGGCATTTAATAGACATAAACTGTGCACCACATCTTGCAAACCTATTGTATTCATATGAGACTGAGTTGATGTAGTTTCTGCACAAATTTGGATGTAAAAGGATTGCCAAGCATTATAAAGTCATAAATGATCTAATAAATTTAAACAAACCTATAATACAGCAAATTATCTTGTGTATGTATACCTAGATGACTCAAAATCATAGAAACAACTGAAACTGTGGATCAGCAACTTGTATCAAAAATAAATAGAGGTTCAAGATTACCACATGTGTATTGTTATGGCCTGGAAATTATCTATCTGAAATAGTACCTTGATTATGGAACCTGTTATATTATCTATGTGTAATATCGATATGGTTGAATATTTAACATGTACTTTTACAGAATTTATTTTGCCCTGAAGTAGTAATATGTGGATGCAATATTTCTGTGCATTAATTGAGAAATGTGAATGAAATGTATATGTATGGTTGTGTTCACTATAGAATCATGAATGTGAGTATAAACAAACGATTTTGTACATGTGGGTTCACAATTCCATATTCTGGCAGGTGAGGAAAATTGATTCTGGAGTATCGTCTTCTTAATTTCGCCAATTTTCAGAACTTTTTAATCATTGACACACATATACCAAAAGTTGAATACTTCTTCTTTTGTTCTAATGTTTTCCTTTACATGGTGTAACGAAAGCACATTAGGAGAGACTGTTGTACAGCAGGACAAAGATGTAATTTAAGGTATACAGCATCTTCTTCTAATAGCTGAAAAGTTGAAAAGAAAATGGAAGGAAGTCTAGGGATTAGGGAAAAGTGATTGCAAAAGAAGTCGATGAAGACTCAGTCTGCTAAAATCCTGTCATAGGATATGTGCTCAACCCGGTGCTGGCAATGTGGTCAATCTCAGTTCATTATTTTAGTATGTTTTATTAAGTAACAAATACAATGTGCAGCAGAAATACATCAATGAATAAACTACTTCAAGTATAAGTAGGTACATCCTAAACAAAAGGAAAATATGAGTTAAAATATTAATTATATAACAGCATGTGCTTCATGGCAGTGCATTGTTCTAAGAGACCTCACTTAATGGGGTGTTGTAAAAATCTTCACCAATCGTAAAATCGAAATTAGCACAAAAGGCGGTTTTGGTAAAAATCTTCTTCATAACCTCTGATCAGACAGATGAAATCTTCAATTTTTGTCTTATTGGGTGAATTTTTGCCATTTGTGGTCAAAATCTTCGTTTCTCAAAAGTTACTCATCTGATAGCTTTGATATTTTGGTACACAGGCTCCGAGGGTTTACATTAATGTTATATATTGAAATGTTCAGTTTTGTATTTTTGCAGCTAAATTTGCAATTTTGGGCCAGGCTTTCCTGAAATGAGCTATCAAAGATATCCACCTTTGTGTCACAAAAAGTTATTCTCAACATAACACGTACCTCTGTCGACTGTTAGGTCGCTTGCTTTTCAAAACTGCTGTTCAGATGGCTTTAATATTGGGTATACAGGTCCCTAGGATGACTTTAGTGAGATAATTTTATACATTCAAGAAATACTTAGCTTTGCATAAATGTGTATAGTAGCTTCAGAGGGACATTGGCCCTATGTTTTTTAGTAAGCAACTGGATGGAGTTTTTTGACCCGACAAGTCCTCCTGGAACCTCCCTATAACAAATGGTCCATACCTAATTGTACGCCCTAGAATTTTATGTAGTTTTGTAAATGAAGTGATAAAGATATAACTTATAAGTGCGTATGTCTTAAACACCCATGGTCACATCATAATCGGTATGGTGATTATGAACCCTCTCTGTGTAGTAAAGAATGGTGTAGCCCTACATCACGTGACTCAACTTTGCACTCGGCACGTCATCATCACTGATCTCCCGATAGTCTGATCTCGGGCAGCTGATCTCTCAGTGCCCTTGAAAACGTGTGTGATCTCTAATTTTGGACCGACCAGAAGAGAAGCAATACAGTTTGTGCGGTGGTATTTGGAATCAAAGTCGTTCACTTGATGAGCAGGTAAGAAATTTCATGGTTTGCAAGCTGTCATATCTGAGTGATTGACCATGTTATTTGATCTTGTTGGTGACTTTCATTCTTGACCGTGTGAATGAAATTTTCCCATTCTGACAATGATTAGGTTCCGTTTCATTTACCAGGGTAAGCAAAGTACTCATGCCTCTTTGTAGTCATGATAGTTTTCTGCTAGAGTTAATCAAATTACATAAACAAAGGTATCACTCTCAAGTTTCAAAGTCCCCGTACGCATACAAGTTAAAACGTCATTGAACACAAACGAGTAGTCGGTACAACCCTGAACTGGGCCTCACTGTGTATACTCTCTACTACCCTAATGGTACAAGTGTGTTCTTCTGAAGAGATCAGGTTGTTGACAGTTAAGGGTCAGAAATAAAAATCAAACACTGCCGTGTGTCCGTTTGTCAGAACCAATGATCATGAATTTTCTTAAGTCCATTTCATGTTTGAAAGTTTATGCATCGATCACGTTATTTTGGTCCAAATTGACCGTTCGCAACTCCCCTCGCCGTGCTGTAGCTGTTTTTATTGTCCTTGCAAATTGGGGTGGGTTGAGGTCGAAGCCATGTCTGCAGGAAGCCAAGCGGTACGCTAAGTTCTGATTGTCTCTACAACCAAATCACAGAACTTAGCAAATTGTACAGCTTTTCAAATTCATTATGCATGTATCATTAATTCTTGTTAAATTTATGTAAACTACGGAATCACCCAAAACGTCAGTTTGTTGTCGGGCCGGGTGCCTACGGGGAACGATTTTGCTGTGGGCCCCTCAGTTCTAAGTGCGTCGCGCCGGAGTGACCCAACCTTGGACGTCAAAAAGATTTTTCACTTTCATGCTCCAGAGATAACGGTTCAGCAGAATGGTCGATAGGTTACACGAAATGAATGATAGCTCATAAATGTATGTGTGTATTTTTTCAAAACAGGCAATTCAGAAGATACTGCTCAGTGCAGCAGGTTTGCCACAAACATAACGTGAGCGTTTTTAGTCGCGGGAATAATAATACCTTAAAAAGTCAAAATGAATAATTGAATATGGAAGTTTGTGAATATATTGACTTTTACAATAGACATAGTGAGCTGAACTGTACACTGAAGTGTACAGTACTTTCTAGGGAGGTAATGCAGATTAGAATGGAATATGATGATGATGCATTTTGATGCGTGCACGCGTTGAACTTGAGTAGAAGAAATCGCACCGCTAAAATACAGATACTACCAAGACTGGCAAGAGAAACTGCTAAAATACAGGTACTGCCAAGAGAAATAAATATCGCCGGATTTGTTTGTGTAACTGACGTTACCCCCACGGCCGGGCCACGGGGAATATGAACAGATGAAGGCAGTTGGTTCCATTGAAGCCATTTCGTCGATCATGGACGTAAAGAAGATACACCGCGTAGAAAATTCTGTTATCCATGCATACATCGTGAAAAAGCATGAAGTATTGATAGAACGAGCTTAAATTGGCTGTATTGATTCCGATTACTGCATGATTATGATTACTTGTACACAACGATTGGATAGTGATTTGGTGTCATTTTACAAACTATTACCACTTCCAGACAAAGGTGTCGGACAAGGGCGCAGCCATATTTGTTTACCGTAACGGGTCAGTCACAATCAGGGTGCGCTAGATGATTTTCATTTGTTATGGACATATATCTGCTATTCAGACTGATATTATATTGCTTATTTGTTTCTAATAAATAGTAATAGTTGTAACTAACTTGGTTCACATAAAGAAATATTGCATATATTGTGCAGGTTTGGTTGTACATCCACAAAAATGCCTTTAAAAACTGTAAAAAGTAGCGTTATGCTGTTTCACTTCAAAATGTACTTAATTTCAAAATATTTTTTGAAACAAAGTTTTAAAATTGTGGAATTTTTAGCTTACATATGTTATTGCAGAATACCTAACCTTTCTTTCACAAGTTATTCATGTGATTATGTGCATCGGAACAGAAACTGTGGTATTTTTACCAAAACTGTAACATCGTTATGTTTTTTTATGTTTTATGACCAAAAGTACATATACCTTTAGTTTATATGTAGAAAAATGGATAAAATATTGTAATATTGAATTTAATTCCAACCTCAACATCCATGGCAAGCATTTTATACATCAAAATTTAAATAAAATTGCATATTGTATTGTTTTGTGAATAAATGAAAATGGAGATCGTTGTGGTCGGAATTTCTTGTAGCGTCCGTGACACACTCATATCTTAAGGACAACAGGAGTTATAAAAGATCTGATGTCACAGGCCTGAGTGTCAATAGGTGCCTACCTTAAATAAACAAATTATATAATTACTGTCCCTTGCGTTCACTATTAATATTCCTAAAATATGGAAATGTAGCATCCGTGACGGTGTAGCGTCCGTGACGGTGTTTACTACAAAGTCATAATTAATAACTATTTAAAACATTTTAAAGCAGTTAATCCACTGAAACATATAAATACTAGTGTG
The DNA here is from genome assembly GCF_041260155.1 of Ptychodera flava. NCBI lineage: Eukaryota > Metazoa > Hemichordata > Enteropneusta > Ptychoderidae > Ptychodera > Ptychodera flava. Next base: position 13,945,911 of record NC_091934.1, read on the forward strand.
TATTGTGTGTACATACATGGAGTTGGGTTACAAAATGTCTCCAAGGCATAAAATTGTAAATTTGTACAAAATTGATTTTTTAAAAAGTAACAAAACACTCAAAAGTTATGTTGAGCCTCACTGTAACACTTAGATTGGTGTTTTTTAAGAATGCAGTAATTATATTGAATATGTTATTAGAATTATAGTAGTGAAAAGTACAATGAATTCTGTGCTGTATATGCATTTATTATTGTGTATTCCATTTCAATTCATTATGTCACGGATGCTACAATAAAATGCAAACATTGTTTTTCAGATAATAAGCCAATCTAAATGTGAAATAACCACCACATTTTATATAAAGGAAAATGAGGGCAACTTCACACATTGGCTCTACCAAGATTGTTTAATATTTCGATATGGTGAATAAAAGGATCATTCCATTTATTTTGTGTGGAATACATGGCGAGACACTGGTGAATCAATAGTGCTTTGACCCTAGTCATGTGATCTGGGTCTCTGGTAAACCGGTGTCTTGGAACCAAAAATGGGGTTCCTTCATCAGTCGCTCTCTTGTTTTGTATCCCCTCCGCTTAGTTGTGTGATGAAGTCATCTTCGTCCTCAAGGAGGAGAAGCCAGATTCGTTATTGAGAGAGTTAGCCACTATTGACTGACTCTATAGTGAGCGATCCGGTGTGTGGTGTCATATTATAATTAACATGACCCAGCATCGACCAGAGTTTCTGGGCGCTTATAAGGATTTTTGTTTTAGGGCATATTTTGAGCGTTGCTAGTGCTCGTTATGTTAACAGTAAATGTTGTACTAATCTGACAACGATTGCTTGTTTTAGGCATTTAAATTGATTAACCGAACTTTTGGTTTTGTGTCAATTTTTCATGGACTTTGTAATAGATTTCGGGTCGATATTGGTGCCTGCTTTACAGTGTTTGAAAAGCATGTTGTGAAAGGCTGTTTTGAGAAATAAATTTTATTTCTCTGTGTTTAGCCATTCTCAGGTTTCATGGTTTCGTTAACAATATTTGCTGTAAACGCCCTTTGAAATCTGTTTGGTCTGAGGAGAGTATTGGTTTATTTAATTCATGCCATCAACTTTGATTGCTTATATGGCAGCTCTTTCAGTTTTTTATTTTCTTTGCCAAATGATGTTTTCTGTATTGCTCAGCAATCTTTTCAGTTTGGTTGATTGTAGTACCAATTCGATGACAGATTGCATCTTGGTTTTATACGATAAGTTGTGGCATAAAATGGAGACAAATTAAAAAAAATTCATTTTCCCCGTTGTTGAAACCGCTATCGTGAAACCTTTTAACTGTTTGAGCGATATGGGCAAAGTGTGTTTGAATTAACTCACCGGACTTTTCGGTTGTCGTTCCAGATATCGATGGACTGCTTACTCCTTCACATGTTGGTCAAAGTTACATAACGAGCTATGATTTTGTAAGAAGGATTTGTTTTAGATGCTCGTTTTATAGACCATGAGTGTCGTTACAAAACGACTCGAGGGTTGATCCCAGAAGTAGCTCTGCTCTGCTGCAGTGATTTTTTACTCCAACTGATTTTTGCAGTAGTTGCTATAATAGCTTTCTTGTTCAATTTAAAGAAATTGTCAATGTTTGACACAATTTTCACAATTTAAATGTTTGATAGAGAAAGGTTTTGGAGAAAAGAGAAAGAAAAAACCAGATTGTTAATTGCTTTTTATATTTCAAATTGACCTAACTTTCAAGTTTGATTTTGGTAGCGTCCGTGACAAATTACATGTCATACTAAACAAAAATATTTCAGAAAGAAGTTCATTTTGATTAGACTGAATGGTATTAATATTGTTGCTATGGCATGATTAATTCATGACAATAAAACTTTTAAGTACAGCATAGCAGCAGAAGGACATAGAGAAGTTGAAAGTCCTATTAAAAAATATGATCAATATTGTTGTATTTCTCACTAAACTTGATGTTGTGTTTATGCATGGAAAAATTAAGTAAATCATAGCAAGTATAGCTTATTTTAATGCCAATATGCATCTTTTATATTGTAATAACATAAGAAAGCATTAACAAATCATTGTTTAAAATTTTATTATGACATTCGTGTTTCATGTACAACATTTCTGTAGCGTCCGTGACACTACGTCGACCATATAAAACAATGTGCATTGTGGTAATACTAATGACGTTTGCTTTACCAAATTTTAGGAAGATATGCCCCTTACCATAACCTTTCAACATATCATTAACTGGACAGTTATCATGAACTTGAAATTTTGACCTAAGTGACACACTCTAGCGCACCCTGAGTGTGACTGACCCGTAAACATTACTTGAAGGTTTAGGTCATCAGATCGCATTAATCCGTTCAGTGCAGTTGACGCATGTACACTGTACAGTAACCGGTTCAAGAACTAGTAATTCTATGACACGAATCTACAAGTTTCCCAGTTCCTCAAAAGATAGTAGGAAACGGTTTCGTGTAAAGTAGCATAAATTAAAATGTTTGTGAAATTTCAGTATCCTTGGGTATATATTGATTCGGGTAATTCAGCATTTGATGTTTGATAATGCAGGAATAATGAAAGCTATACTTACAGTAGCTCTTTTGATTTTTTGCTTTGATGTCTAGTTCCTTTGTTGTAACTTTTATTGAAAAGTTATCATAAATGTTAGATATTAACAATTCGTATTCTGATGACAAATGTTTTTCCAAAGTGATTTTCAAGATACATCTAAGAGAATCTTTTCATGTCAAGCAGCCACATTTCCACACATTTTGTGGGATATTGTTGGATGTTGGCCCATGCAGTATCCAGTATTGTCAAAAATCATTGTCTCTGAAATCGCTCTTCGTATTGCTCTGAAACTTGGTATGCATGTTCCCACAGGTAGTACTCACTGTGCCTGCCACATTGAATAAGCCAAGTGTCATTGACACTATGTTTCAACAGATGAAATATGAATCAGCTGAATGTGTTCTGGTTTTACTATGCATTATTTGTATCTACACTATATTAAGTCATACCTCAAGTTTCATTGTGACATCATAATTAGGTTACATTTATATATATTGATTCTGTATAAGTAGGTCATGTATCCAAGTGGGAATGTATGAAATACTTAAAACATTATGAGCGTAATTGTAACCATTACGCATTTGCATTTCTTACTTTGATTAACATTCAGAATGCACTGTACTAATATCATTGCACCTCCTTTTTTCTCTTCACAGATTTCCACTGGGAGGATAACTATTACATGAAGATAAATTCAAATCAAACAAGGCAGTATTGCTGAAGGCAATGAGTACTTGGGCCGAGATAGAGTAATTTTGAGGACTGTACTACTATTCAAATATGGTCTTGAATTTCCTCCTGTCAATTAGGCATTTGATTAACTGGTTATTAAACGAAGCAATGGCATGACAACGGCAAAATATGTCTAGCAACTTTTGTGGAGTTTGAGGCAGGGGTTCTTTATTTATTGCGGGAATTGCTTAAACTCCTTAAATATTCAAATTACAGCAAATTTCTTTTGTTCTCGATGGTAGATGTCTAATATTTAGATGGGCATATTTAGATTTCTACCCTATAGTTATCCCTATATACCAAAAATCGGACATCCAGCTCTATTGGCTTGCTCAGAATTAGATATGCGCATAATTAATGAGGTACAATATGTGGTGTCATAAGGTGTCCCATCATACCATTTATGAAGGGTGTAGCACTTGTGGTTACTGAGTTGTGGACAAATATATATATTTGAGGTCAAAGGTCATCGAGGTCACGTGACATTTTGTCAAAATAATTGTATTGCTAAGTTATTCCTATATACCAAAATCAGACCTCTAGCTCTATTGGCGCGCTCAAAATAAGATATGCGCATAATTAATGAGGTACAATATGTGGTGTCATAAGGTGTCGTATCATACCAAATATGAAGGATGTAGCACTTGTGGTTACTGAGTTGTGGACAAATATATATATTTGAGGTCAAAGGTCATTGAGGTCACGTCACATTTTGTCATAATAATTGTATTGCTAAGTTATTCCTGTATACCAAAAAATCAGACCTCTAGCTCTATTGGCTCGCTCAAAATAAGATATGCACATAATTAATGAGGTACAATATATGGTGTCATAAGGTGTCCTTTCATACCAAATATGAAGGGTGTAGCACTTGTGGTTACTGAGTTGTGGACAAATATGTATATTTGAGGTCAAAGGTCATTGAGGTCACGTGAAGTTTTGTCAAACAAATTATATTGTTAACTTATCCCTATATACCAGAAATCAGACCTCTTGCTCTATTGGCTCGCTCACAATTAGATATGCACATAATTAATGGCGTACAATATGTGGCACCATAAGGTGTCCCATCATACCAAATATGAAAGGTTTAGCACTTGTGGTTACTGAGTTATGGACAATAATGTATATTTGAGGTCAAAGGTCACCAAGGTCACATGATATTTTGTCAAAATGTCTGAGATATCTGCGTGAACCGATGGACTCACTGATGGACTCACGGACGGATATGAGCCAATCTATAAGCCCCCTGGACTTTATCCGTGGGGACAAAAAAACTGTGTCACTGCATCCTTTAGGCAATATGAATACGATGAGAAACTAATTTTTTATTTTTCTTGGCATCATACATGCGAGTCTATGGAGAACTGCCTTATACATGGGAGTCTATGGAGGTGTAAACTAAAAGTCCTCTAACACGGCCAAATTTGATAGCATTGTGAAACAAATCGACGTGCATCTGTATGGGGTTGGGTACTAGGCGTTAACGGACGGACGGACGCACGGACATGACCAAACCTATAAGTCCCCTCGGACTTCGTCCGTGGTGATTAAAAACAACGCAACAGTTATTACAGCTACACCGGCGGTAGGTTCATATCCAGAGCCCCGTACGGTCTGCCGCCGTCGCTTGAAAACAATCTCATGCTCCCGGCCATATGGGCAGCTGGCCGGATGCATGACTTCCCGGAGAAGGCGAGCTGTCACGTTCAAGCTCAGGATTATTTGTCGATCAAATTTCAGTAAATTTACCTATAGGCTGAAATTTCGCCGAAGTTTGACAAAATTACATCGATTTTTCAGGTTCATATGCGACATTTTTGAGTTTTGAGTGCAGACAGAAATAAGTTTTGAGGCAACATGGCTGCGACCCCATGTTGACCCCTAGCCCTGCGTACGATGCTATGTGCTACAGCTAACACACAGCATCGTACGCAGGGCCAGCGAGAGAGTTGCCGACATCGACGGTTATTTACGAGAAGTGAATAAAGACTGTCATTTTTGGAAGCGATCGAGTAGCTGAGGTAGGCTGGGATACGACTTGGGCCCAAGAACGCTGAATTTCGGCAGTAATTTGGCTTTTTACGTCAAGTCCCAAAATGGATTTGAAGTCACCGACCCAACGTACGGGTCTTTGCAGGGCTGTGGTGAGCGGGGCGGTTAGCTGTAGCGGAACACACAGCATCGTACGCAGGGCTAGTTGACCCCCAAGTGAAAATGTGATCGCGATCAAATCTTCCTATATTTTTTTTCAGAATTTTCAACAAAATCATTGCTTCTTACATCTTTTGTAAAATATAAAATACTAAAATAAAACTGCGATGTGCCATGTCTCCAGATTTCTAAAATATCGTTCGTTGACCGTTCGACGCAAACTTGTGACGCAGTTGAAATTCAACACTGACCGCCAAATAATCTTAATGAGACGAGATCAGTCTAGACATCCTCCAAATTATCCAACCATTCGCATTGGAGTTCAGCTCGCTTAGAGTATCATAACATTTTTCGGCCTTCTTTTAGATCGACCCTAATATCTCCCATTTAGGAAATAAATACACAAGCTACCTCGACAACACTTCGTGCACCATCCAAGACCAAACGCACTACAAATCTGTCTTGACGTCATCATCTCCTTACATGGTAATCGGCATACCGTATTTTTTAGCAAAGGGGACACAGAATACGTCGGAGTATTCAGTTTCAAACGTATTACATTGTGTGATGTTGTCAAAAAAAGTCATGTTACTGCAGTGGTATAAATTACAAAACACAAAAGTTCAAATCAGTTTATTTTGGACTGGCTTTACCCAACATTTCATATTGTTTCTTATGCCAGATTTGACCACGTGCTTACTGGCGACCCCTTTTCATGCAAATTTTGTATCAAATGATGTGTTCCCCTGGAAAAACAAACGTACGATTTATAAATGAAGGAGGCGAAATTTGCCCTCAAGACTCGAAACCACCCCTTTATGGGGTGTACCTAGCTATTTTTAACGAGCTTCTCGAATCTGCAGCTCTATTTCGAAATGATGGTCTGGTTTTCTCAGCTCAAGGATAAGTGTTCTCCATCGCTGTGGGATTACTATTCTCAACCGGGGGTACAGTTTCCAGTCGTAATATTTTTCATTGTGTCCGGGATATAAAACCTTTCCTTTTCAAACTTTCTCTTTGATTAACACTAATCCACATCTTGTCAGTGATTAAACATGTTTCAAGTTTAAATGTTAAATTCTGGTCTCGAGCCCTCCTGTTCGACCAAACCGAAATTACCCCTCCCACTTTGGCTCGTCCAGTGGGTGTAGCAAGGGTCGTGCCATCGCCTAGTAAACGGAGGGTGCATTAATTGTTGCATTTCGATGCACATTTTGATTATATTCAGAAGATTTTGTGGCAAAAACTCAGATAGAGAAGCATTAATATTCACATCTCACTTATTCAAGACTGGCTTAGAGCAGCACTTCCATTCAGTTAACATCATTACGCCATTTATTATGCCAAGAAAGATGAAGCCAAGACATTTTGCCCTCCCTGGTCTCAGCCAGGAATGGTTATACCTTACAGAGTTTTTTCCCACGGAATGAAAACAAATGTACTTGGGCTGAGGCCCAAGTACAATAACCCATTCACAAACACAAATAAAAGTGAAATAAAGTTATTGTATACAACTGAATCTCTGTTAATGCATTTACTTAAATAAAAACAGAGAGCATAATAATGACATACAACTTGAAACCATATACAAAAATATTTTACCATATTTAAGAAGTATTTCCGTAGTACTTCAGCAACAAAATACTTTCCTGGTGAATTTTGCTCAGACCTTTTAAGAAAACCAATGTTACATTTAATCTTGTGACACTATTCAACATATGTCACTTTTTATTCTTAACGCTTTTCATGAAAGTTTATCCTATACTCACACAAACCCTCTTTTCCATGAGAAGTTTTTCTAATGACACACTTTGTTATTGAAACCCATTCTCCCATTTCATGTTGCTTTTTTCAACTATTACCGCGTGGGCAACTTAAGTTTTACTTTGATTTTTTTTGTTTCTGTGTTTGGTGTCACAGTTTTGTGTAGATTTGTATTTTGCCATTGTGTTACGGTAGTTCTTTTTTTGGAGAATTTGCTGGCCTTCAAAATGCCGTTTGGTGTTGGTTTCAAAGACAGACCCGATTCTGTTCGTCCCTCTGGTCGTTTGTGTTTTGGGTTGTGTATATAGCCTTTCGTTTGGCCAATAGAATATATCGGCTCTGGAGGTGTCAGAGGTGTTTGTTTGTCTTTCGTGTTGTGGGATCTTGACAACTGTCAATCTCTGTTTGTTGTTCGGCGATAAACGTCTTCATTGTTTGGTTGTGCTGTGCTTGATGCAGTAAAAAGGCAATTGTCAGTGTACGTTGCTAATAGGAGGAAATATAATATATGAATGCTGTAATATCGGTGTTCATTTTGTGTTTTGACTAAGTGTTGATTCTGTACAAATAATGAATGTGTAATATTTGACCCAAAAGGAATCAATTAATAAGGACTGTTAAGAAAATAAGATTTTTTAAATATATTTACGTAGAGAACGAATGGATGTGTTCTGTGATATGAAATATGAGAATATCAGTGTTAATACCTATAAAAGGAATTTCAAGCTGTTTTGCAAAACTTGCTATGGAGAAAGAGCTACACTTGGCGTCGTCAGCCAATTGCATCAACGATCTGTAACATCGGAACAACATTTAAACACAATAATTATAATTATTATCAGGCTGTAACGAAGACTTTTTAAAATACCGATGACAACCTATGCAAATAATTATGCATCCAAAACAAATACATGTGCTCATCATTGTCAGCGTCAATGGTATTCAAAGTAGTTGCTACAATATCTTGAATACAAGAACTACTTGCTGTATGTCAACACTAACATAAGACGACGAAAGATATTTTATCATTTCGTTGATGAGGGCGCAACGCTACGTCAGTCAATGTGCAAAATTTCATTGCCGAAGACAATTTTGTCTGGTGCTAAAATGTGGTGGCGTTGTTTCAATAATATATAGCAATTCCTGTTTATTAGTACACACAAATGTATGCACAAAATTTAGTTGTCGGGGAAAATCTCTTCTATTTAGTCTCAATATAAGTAGTATTACGTAGGTCATCCTGCATGCTAATAAAAATCTGACCAGGTCTGATCAAAATGCGTTCTTTATTTTCCCAGTTATATCGTGAGGGCGCTATTAACCAGCTGACCATAATTCATTACAAAATAACCCATAACAGTTTGAATATCTCCTTGGTGATGAAAATAATGAAAGTCATCCCGGGAAATAAAAAAAAGATCGCGACAATATTTTTTGTAATCTGCAACAATAATTTTGATCAATCCACATCAAACCAAACGTGGGATAAATATATAATCCTATGGAATTAGTCTCTGTTTGACGAGTGTTTATAACGAGTGTTTTACGCAGACCCGATCAACTTCGAGCCCAAGGTGAGAAGTTGTACGACTCCGAGAAAACACTCGTACACGATGACGCCAAACAGAGAAAAATACCGAGAGATTATATGTAAATAGCGTCCCGTTGTTCTTTCATACCGTTCATGGTTTACAGATTTGAAGGAATTCATTGCTGCACTGAGTTTACACAAATCGCAAACGTATGCAAGTATGGTGGCGCCTTTCATTGCAAAGGATTACTAAAGTAAACTGTTGCACAAACCAACCTCTGGCTGAGCACCGTCACAAGGTATTTGAATTGTGAAAACCTCGCTATCGATCACATATATTTACCTACATATTGAAACAAAAGTAACTTACCTTTCCGACGGCAATACCTAATTCATTTTGACAAACCAACCATTGTGATGGATTCAACACTGATATTTTGAGACGACTTTAGTCAAAAAGGTGTGAGGATCAACTACTTTATGCGCCTTGTGACAAATTATGGGCTTTAATGATTAATTCCAGAGGGATATGCCATTGCGTATTACACCATTCATATTTCATCGCTTCAGCTAATGCGATATGAGATTGAAGTAAATGAAGTACGTGATTTCCAAGCGGCGCCTGCAACATTTAAGTAAAATTTGCTCAGGCTGAGGAGGCACTCAGACTTCATTGTATGGACATTTCTTGTTTGAAAATTACTAGTACCCGATTCATCAAATGTACACGATTGTGGCCCTTGAAGAATTTCTATTGTAAGACAACGTGGTATAGTTTTATAGAAATATTAAGATTTCCTCTAAACCACATTAACTTTCTTTCGGAAAGACGCAATAAATATTTTAAATTGATTCAGCTTGAAATATTGAAATGCAATGATGCGACTGTATATAGCTACGGCATTGGTTCCATAAGCTTACCAAGTAACCTTTACAGTTCCTATAAATATTTCAATAATCTGAAAGTATTATATATATTATTGCCTGAATACATGGGTTTATGTGCCCGAGAGCAGGTGCCAATTTGCCCGACGCTAGGAGGGCAAATTGTCTCCTGCTGCGAGGGCACATAAACCCATGTATTCAGGCAATAATATTTTTATTACATGCCTCTTCACAGTAAATGCTAATGACATTTAGTTACATGCAGAGCATTTTCAAACAATATTACTATTATCGACCAGTATTATACAGATCTAAACGAAAGTCAAAATAGCATTTGGCGTAAGGATATTTTACATCTAGCGTTAAGCGTCTACTTTTACTTCGAAAACGTCGAAGGGCTTTTTACTGGACCGGGTAACCATGGAACCGGTCAGTACATCGTTTACCCGGCCGCTAACTTCCCGGGTATTCTTATTCAAATCAGCGCACCGATTTGCACTCACATCGAGGCATGTAATAACAATTAATACTAAATTAAGAATTGGAAAGCACGGATCAATATAACGAGAATCTGAAAGCCTTAACGTTTCTAAATCCAACTTAAAAACGTACTTGTTTTACGTACAGCAAATAGATCTTCAGTATACAGTAAACGCTTGTTTTGTGCACAGCAAATCGCCCTTGGTGTTTTGCGAAGTACGTAATTTATTAGCTGATTTTTTACAGCGGTGTGAAATAAAAGCAGCGCAGATTGAATGGGAATGATAGCGTATATCGATAATGCTGATTTATCCGTTGCAGGCAATAGACCAGAGCCCTACTCTGGCAGAGATCAGGATTAAGGCGATTACATACATGACCACTAAAAAAAAACTCATTCGATCGATAAAAGTAATTACATCAATTTTGATTTTAGAGATCACGTTATACGATACACTATCAAAGCAAGTATAACTTCGCATGAATTGAGAGTAAACTGTCGTTTTTGCTTACGTCATACATACGGTAACCATCACGACCTAACGTGCGATACAAATCTAGAAAATTTCATTTAAAATCATGTCTAGAAGTATAATTATACCAATAACTTACTGAAGGAACTTATTTGAGACACATTGGAGAAAAACTAACGTGTATAAGGTTGCAATGCAAAATACATGTGTGAATGAAGTAAATGATTGCATGAGTGAATATATAAATGAATCGTTGAATGAAGGGTGATTTTCTTATTGAAGCTTAATATATGAGATACTCTGAGTTTATCACGAGCATACTGCTGCTGCCATATAGTAGACACGTCGAGAACATAAGCTCAGCGTATCACCCCCGACTGGCAACAGAGAGATGCACAGTGGTTACGCCCGAGACCGTTCTTACTCAGTACTGTCGAGACAATCTTGAAAAATACATCATGCAGACGTGACGTAAAATTGACGACGGTGTATTTACAAGGCAAACACAATTTTCTTCTGAATTGGAACGCTAGTAACATGAAGTCAGTGTGTTCAACAGTCCTTGGAACATAAAGCCCGTGCGAGAAAAGTCAGGGCATATGAAAGCCCCAATAGCTGCTAATTTTATGCATTATTTTCTTGATTTTATTTTCAAACCAAAGATGGTTCATTTAAATGTACTTGCTGAAGGACGTGTATTGAAGTATCACTGCACACTAATTTGGCCCATGCCTACATGTTTTAACAGGTTTAACAATAAACGGGTGCCATAAAATGGCGTCCCACGAGAAAATACAAAAAAACCCAACGTACTTTCCTGCACATATACACCGTGATCATAACAGAAACTAGCATGATGCCATTTACTTGAACGCAACACACGGTGGATAACATTTTGTTGTTGTAATCTTTATTTTCTCTGTAATATATCTAGTTTTTGAAAATGGCGGGAAATCTAAAATGACATTAAAACCTTTGAATTTACATGCCACACACGATACTCATGGCAGCGTTATACACTTTTTCAGTTTCTAATGGGTCTTATTCAAAGAAACCTCTTGGGAAACTAAGGATATTTTGAGATTGGTTTATTAATCATTTGCAGCTATTGGGGCTTTTAAGGTATACAGTCACCTGTAATCTAAATATGCCCTTATTTGGTCAAAGGGGCGTTCCTTTCAAAAATCTGCATTTAAATAAGGGCTACAGAGTGGTATAATGCACCTGTGTAGAAGGAAACTGTTTTAGTCTGATTGGTTAAATAAAATGGCTTTTCTTACTCTGTCGTATTGGCTATTGGCTAGGGAGAAGGCATTCAATCTGTAAATGCATGTGATTGCCTCGTGGATGCATCAGGCTTTCAATGCCATTTTGGTGTTTTTGACTGGTCAAGATGGATCTTGTCAACTTGTCTGATCTGATGACCCTGGAGACTTCCTAGAGGTCCATGGACGGCCATGTAAAAACAACCAAAGTGGATTTTACACGGGCAAACTGCCCTATAAGAGCAGCCGCTACTACTGTAACAGAGTTCATCCAATCCACAATGTGTAGTTCAACTTATAAAAAGAACTTGGGGATGATAATACCGGACGGGATTGTACTATCGATGACCCTTGCCAAGGGATAATCAAGTTTTCCTGCCAGAAAATATACGTTTTTATACAAAGCAAATGTGCAAGATGGCTTGCGCCAGACTGCCAGCACACTGGATATTCTGGCAAGGTATTTATTCTTTTACTAAAATATTTATACACAAAACGAACTCTGTAAAGTTATAAAATTAAATTCATTGACCAAAACAATTTGTTGTGTGTGCGGCAGTATCACAGAATTTATTTCGACTATTCCACAAACGTTACAAAAAGGCTGTACTTATTTCAATTATATTTGTCACATATGTCTTGTGTTTGATAATTTCAGGTGAATGCGGCAACATCTCTGTACCATCAGGGATTCGATGAGCAGCTTATCAAAGAACAAACAGGTCACAGATCAGATGACGGTTTACGCGCCTCAAATGTATGTCTACTGCACAACAAAAGCATGTGTCGAATATATTACTACCACCTCCATCTAGTGTTAAATCAGAGGAATCTGTAAGTAAACCAGTTTCTCAAGTTACGACAAAACAATGTAACAAAACAGACAAGATTGGTCCAACCAAAGAAGACGCCGAATCTAAAGATGGACAGTCTTCAAGAACAAATCGTGTTGCTTACATTGAGCATGGTCCAAAGAAAGTTAAAATAGAATTATAAAATGTGATGCTATAACATATCAGTTGAACGAATTGTCTTCATTTTGTTTTTGAATGTGTGTGAATGCTTTAGACATCTCGACTTTACCTATTGCTCTCTTGCAAATTAGTAATCAGTCATACTTTTTTTCATATTTAAATAAGTAATCACTACACTTTTATTGATATGATAATGATTTTCTTTCATTAAAGTGTGGTGATTACTTATTTACATATGACTGATTACTTATTTTGCATAAGAACAATAGGTGTCAGTCGTGTTTTCAGGGATAAATGGATGGCGAGAACAATAGGTCACATGGCCTGGAGTGGTATAAGCTCGATAATTGAAACACTGTTTGTGATGTCTCCGCTTGGTGACTAGGTCATCGTACATTGATAGTTTGACCAGAAATTACTAAATTCCTAACCCCTACCTGATAGCTCTGCTGGTGGACTGAATTGTCTCCTAAGGATTTATTTTACCCAGTTAAGTGATGTATTCATGATAAGGTTTGTGTGCGGTGTGTGATAGCGAGTATGTGTGTTGCAGTGTTGCAGCAACCTTATAGAGTGTGGAGAGATGGCAGTCAGCAAATGTTTTAACTACATAGCTCAGCTTTTGAACCACTCATTTTAGGGTTGGGATTGAACCGCCCTGTTTTGACTATGATGTCTTTGCTAGGTGACTGGGTGTCGTACGTTGTAAATTTGAATCCGATCGAGAATTTAAGAATTTTTTTACTCCGGCTTGACAGCTATGCTATGAACAGAATTGTCTTTTGCCCAGTTGATGGATGTATTCATTGTTTGTGAGCGATGTGTGATATCGAGTTTGCGTGTACGAGTGCTTAGTGAACTCTACAGTGTGCCTCTGTGTTGTAAAAGCAGCAGAGAAGGTTGAATAGTGATGGACGCCAACATATTGGTTGTATGATCAGGCTATCAATTATGCAATGCAAACTGAGAATATGAATATCAAACATATCCTACTGTAGTCTGCTTGTGTACTTTGCGTCAAAAAGACTTGAAAAGAATAACTCAGCAATGATGTCCTAGCAAGCCTTAAGGTAACAAAACAACGTTAACATTCCAGGGTACGTGTTACCAAATAGCTCCCAGAAGAATAGGCGTGATGTATACGGTATGGTGTGTGATCCAGGCATTGCTCAAATATATCTTGGGTTGATCGCCTTAGGGTTTACGGTTGCAAGCGACGTGTTTGGGAAATTCCCTAAATCTTTTGACAGCTCTGACAGTTATCTGAATGTGGACGAAGAGTTTAACGAGCGCATGGACGTGGGAAATATGTTGACTGCCACTCAAGTGGCTGGAGTGCCTTGACGAGAGCGCACTGTTCACAGCGATTAAGGTATACAGACAAACGTCTTGGATGAACGTTGGCGAAAACACTGAAGAAAGCCAATGCCTTAATGAGTACTTTCCTAAAAATAAAATGCCTGATTTAAAAGATAGATAGTCAAATATCACTTTGTTAGGTTACATTATATTAAACAGAATTTGTCCTTTATGTTTCAGTATGCTGTATGCTTTAGTATATCCAAACTGAATCAAATGATCTTAGTTAAATAAAAAAGTTGTAAGTCTCCCCGTGCGTGCAGGAAACGCAGCTGTGTACATTTTCAGACAGTTTTCAATAGAAAGAGATTTGTATACATTCATTGGTCTTCTGTTATGTTTTCGAATTCATAAACCCATGAATTCTCGCCAAAGTGACACCTTTATCATCGAAAATCGTTATAGCTGCCATATCGAACCATAATGTTCTGAAAACTCTCTCTTTTAGAATAATCAATGCAGTGTCTCTGACAATCCTGCGAATCATTTGATTGGATAATAACAGTATTAGAAAAGGGCACTAATGCCGCAATTTGTTCTCCCATTCGGATTTAAAATACATGTCTTTCTTACAATGTGGTGAATGACAAGCCTTTTTTCGCAAAAAGTCCCTTTTTTCAGTACAAAGGTGTCAGTAGAAGTCTACACACATATACATAGACGCTGAGTCCTCGACGATTGGCTTTTTGCGTTACTCTTTCACAAAATAATTAAGTCTTTGAACATTGGATATGTCGTTTTCTGTGAAACAAAATTAACATTGGATAAGGTGACCTGTCGGCAGGAAAATCATCAGGTGCATCGTATTCTTCCAGTTACAATTAATCATAGGCCGGAAATGCGGTGTATGAAAGAAGCAGAATTTTATTTCAATTCAAGAATTTTCTGCTGAAATTCCTGCATTACAACCAACTTAATCTAAATCAATTGTTCAATTGTTATGGAAAGCACATTTTTTGAAATCTCGTTTCATTGACTATTCGCACTTTGTCATAATGTATGAAGCACGGAACTTTGGATATAAATGCTTCAACAATTATGTAAAAAAATCGTGTTACCTAATGATAAAACTATGTGATAAATCATATTGTATTCTCTTTTTATGTTCCAGTTAGGCTAAATATAAACCAGACAGGTTTCTGTAGAATAAAAATAAATTAGATAAATAGATGCAAGTATTATTTTTAAGATACAGGAGATAGATGTCATAGGCATGTAGGTTGTGGAAGACGACCGATATGCTCATAGTTTTTTTTGCTCAGTCACAGCTTGAGATTGAAAGTAATGTTGACCACACTGTGGTACTGCCCCATGATGTGACAGTGGCAATGAAGAGTCTCAGATGAGGGACTTCTGGCATATGTGGCAGGTTGTTGTAGAGCAGTGGGCCTGCCAGTCCTTTGCGGACATCAGCAAGTCAGGAGGGCAGGGATGCCGTAATCTGGTGCTCCTATTCTTGGACAGCTCTGAGAAAATGCTTGCCGGGTTGGGCCATTGTACTCCACAGAGTAGTTTGTCTGACCATTGCGTGTGGACACCCCAACCAAATACCAATAGTTACATACATGGCTCGTATTGTTGAGTCGTCTGAGTTACTGTTCCTTCGGTCATGCTCAGGGACCTCAATCTTGGCATCAAAGTTGGTGTAGATCATGAAGTGGTATGGAGCTGCTTGTGATAGTTTTGGAAGGTGAGCTTGCTCTTTCCTCTTCCAGCATCTCAACCCTCAGGGTCATCTGCCAGATGCCCCGGCAGTAAGACTTATGAGCCTCTGGCAGGTCTTGCCTAGTGTAGCCATGAAAGCAGCATTTGCAGAAGCGTTTGCTGTGCCTGATCTTTGACTGGTCATTCAACAACTTGTTTAGGTCTTTCAGCAAGGTGTATTGGAATTTCCCAGTCACCTCGATCAACATGATATTGATCTGGGGCATTCCCGCGGGCTGCACGCTGACGTGGAGGACAACGATGCCTTCGTCCCAGCTACAGACATCTAAGGCCAGACTTCCCTATTTCTCAACTTTACTCAAGGCATCGACCCCACTGAAGGTTGGATACAGGTTGTTTTGGTGGCGGCAGATTGAGTGCCTTGAGGTTTGTGCTTTGTGGGGAAGAGGACCGAGCAAATAGTCCAGCAGAGCGGTTGTTGTCTGTGTTTGTGACGGTGATAACCGCCTTCTTATTTCGGAGAGCTGCTAGTAAAAGCATGTAGAAGCCACCTTTTTCAATGGCTGGAACCGAGTGATGTCCAACAAGAGAAAGCTGACCGTTGCATCCACCCCGCCTGAATCCCTATGCATCCATCTTTCTAGCTACTCTAAGACAGAGAGGATCACCCTGCCTGGAGTCCTGTTTATCCTTCCAGCCTGAGGGGTGCCTCTTGCCTGTGATGGCAGACGGACTATGAGTACTCTGGGACGCCATCTGGATTGTGTAGGCTAAGGTGGAACCTCAGCACCAACTTGAACTTCAGGCCCTCGGTCCAATACCTCTTCAGTGTGTCTCTGGCTGATCTGGGGTCGTACAACGTCAAAGAAAGCGCAGGAGTCTGCTCCAAGAGGGTGCCTTTCGGCAACATCCATCTGTCAACTCCATTGATAGATTTGAACCGCATGACGTATGGTAGTGAATGCAAGGCCATCTCCCTGAATCTCCTCTTCACAAGCACAGGCTGCTGGAGGGCCATCCTGATTAGTGGGTAATCCCTTTGCTGTCACTCACTAAATGTTTGTTCAATAACTGCTGGGAAGTTCTCTCTGGGAAGTATCCATTAGTCGCAGTTCTCTCTAAAGATTTCCTATTTACCACAATACCTCTCATGGCCAGGGGTAATCTTTTTTCAAATACCCCCTGCTTTCTTCTGAGAGCCCTCTACTCTTGGTGGCTTACTTTTGACACCTCATTTTTCTAAACACACCCCCACAGAATGAGAACTGGTTTGCCATCTCTTACCACACAAATAGGAAGGCTTCATTCACGATCATTTCGTTATTTTTTGTCTGTGAAATTTATAAATCTCTGTCATGCATCTTTAGCCACCAAGCTCAGTAGAATTCAAGTTCAGTCACTGGCAGGTGTTTTTCCTCTCCAAATTGGTGCACTTTGGGCAACCTATTACCGCAAGATGGTTAATAGAAATGAACAAGGAACCAGGCCCCCGGGTAGGATGGTCCTGCCATTCACTCCCTTACCCACCCTATCGAAAAGACCAAGGGCAAGGGTCTCAGGGGAGTGGCCCTGTCCCCTCCCTCTATTCCCCTACCCTTCCTTCCTTCCACCCAGATGAAAAAGTTCAAAGGATCGGGACACACAAGGTTGGTATGTAGGTGTTTAAAAAGTTAATCTAAAGTAATGAGAGTGGTTTCTATGTCAGAATCGGAAGGTCTAGAAACGTGCATAAATGATTCGGCCTAGAGGGCAAAAATACCTCCATAAACCTGCTCCCTCCAAAGGAGAAAAGGTCAAGGCATTGGAGCCCAGGGGAGTGGACTAGTCGCTTTCCACCATTCTCCCACCCTTGGTCCTTGTCATGGGCTGAGGAGGATAGCAGAAAGGGCGTAGAGAGGCCCCATTAGTACAAATGAAGATGTGAGAATGGTTTCTGTGGTAGCAATGACATTTCCTATTCTACAAATTGTATCATACATTGTGCCATTAGTGTACATCCAGGTACCGCTCGCAAAGAAACTGACATATTTATATTTTCTGCACAAGCTGTCTGTTGAATTAAAAAAATAAAATAAGTGGTGATGTGGTATATTTTTGTACCAGAAGAGCAAATCACCCGAAATTTGCATCCAAAACGGTCGTTACTCCTACCGTAGCTCCATAAGGAATTCAGTTTTCGATTTGGGGTCAAGTAATTGACTATGGCACAAATAAGACGGTGGAAACGTCAATTTCTCCACATATGTCAAGGTGAGTCCATTTAAGAAGCATACAAATAAATAAAGGCAAAATTTGAAGTTTCAAGTATCCATCGCCTATACGATTTCCACTTTATTTATAACAATACTGATAAGTGAAAATTACTTTCTCCTTTAAGTTATGAATGTGCGCCGATGCAGAGGTACGGACAGAGCCAATTGTCAAAGATCGACATATAACTTTGCTGGAGACTGTTAAAGACGTGACAGAGACCAGTTCTTTTCCTACTGATTACACCACATTTTCGACAGACGATGAGTACCCCTGTCGTACTTATTTAAAAGCACAGCATGAACTTTTTTACACGATAATTTTGTTACTATGGTTTTCATCATGCACTGTGCCATCTTAGTATTATATTCAGGTACATTCCGTTCAGAAACTGAAATGTTTAAACTTTACGAACGTTCTTTGAAAATAAAAGTAAAACTGAATGGTAAGATGGTACACTAGAAGAGCAAATGACCAGAATTTACATTCAAATCGGTCGTGGTTTTGTCTTAGCTCCATGAGAGAAATTAAAGTTTCGATTTTCGGATACAATAATGGCTATGAAGAAATAAAGATGGCGAAAACATCAATTTCTCCTCATGCTCCAAAGTGAGTCCATCTAAAAGCTTGCCAGCAAAATAAAATCGAAAATTTGAAGTTTAGAATATCAATCGCCGAGAAAAGTTGTACTTTATTTGTGATCATCATCATACAAACTTTCATCAATAAGTTATAATAATAATTGGTTTATTTACCCGATTTGAAAAAAAAGTTTACTACATGACACATGAACTTGAGAGGGAGAACATAACAAAGTAGAGGGTAAATGGGAGTCGGGAAATAGCTTACAGCTAGTCTAGCCCAAACCCCGTAATGGTAGCTTGTCTGAAAAAAGCAGTTAGCAAAGGGGGCTCATGATAACAATAACAAATAGTTATTTAAGTAAATAAAAGAAAAATGCTGAAATAATTACAATATCGTAGAAGATCACTAAACTACTACATGGCAAAAGTGAAATTTGATACTTATTGATCAAATATTGTCTAAAAGTGTGTTTGAAGTTATGTAGAGAGTTTGTGGACTTTATATGGAAAGGTATGTCATTCCAAACTCTTGCTCCAGAAAAAGAAACAGCAAACTGGCCTGAATTTGTCATAATGATTGCATGATATGGACGTAGGTTTTGAAGTTGACAATTTTTAGTATTATAGTCATGACAACTGACACTGAAGTAATCTGATAATGTATGTGGTGAATGCTTGTGAATTAAGCTGTGAACGAAGGTACCGCGAAGGAATTTATGGAGTTTAAAAACATCGAGAATATTAAGTTGAGTGAAACAAGGTGCTGAGTGGTCTGTAGTTGATTTGAACATCATCGTGCGAACAATCATTTTCTGGGCTGCTAAGATACAGTTTAAGCGTGTAGAGTACGTACTTCCCAAGACTTCTAGGCCGTAGCTGATGTGGGGAAGTATAAATGCATTGTACAAAGTAACAAAATGTGTAAAGATAAAATGGATCTGAGTCTGTACAAAATTCCACATTTCTTCCGAATAATCTTATTTATCTTATCAATATGTTCAGACCAAGAGAGATGCTTATCCAACAAAATACCCACAAAAGGGGCAACATCAACCTCTCTGATTTGCTCGTCATGGATGCATGAATGTGAACAGAACCCGAGACATTCAGTTTCTTACGTCGGCCTCTAAATATAATAAAATTTGTCTTACTCCTATTTATTGTCAGTTTGTTTGAATCACACCACAATTGTATATCGTTTAAGTAAGATAATACAGCAGTAAGGTCTAACCCTAGACCACATAGCTGTGATATCGCAGCGGTACTTGTGGCGTGTATCGAACGCGATCGGGTCATTGAGGTCATCGGACTGTGGCGATGACCTCAATGACCCGATCGCGTTCGATACACGCCACAAGTACCGATGCGATATCACAGCTATAGACCACACTGTCTTTCAAAATCTGTCAAAAAATGGTGTCACAGAATAAAGGTTTCATTTGAGGATTTCAACCTCAATCCATGTTGGTGTCTAACAAATCACCAACAAAAGAGTTGAAATTAGTAGAATTTAGTTTGAAATTTCTGTCACGGATTACTCCGTGTAACACATTTGTATACTTCTGAAACAAAAAAAGAACGTCAATTGATTGTAAAGTTTGCAAGGAGATAGATACCCTCGAACACAGATTTTTACTGTAGCAACTTTCTAAAGCTGCCTGGAACAGTATGGAATGTATCCTTAGTAAACTTTGAAAACGCCAATGTATAAAAAAGAAAAAGACATTGTACTTTACTGTTGTCTGAAGAATTTTTCTCAAGATGATGAAAATTTGTTAATTTTCTTATACTGATCGTAAATGGAATATCACAAATATCAGGCAAATGGGAGAAAAATTCAATCGGTGGTCTACTAAAATACGAGCTTACTTGCAGAACTAAATACAGATTTTACTCTGAAATGTACAATTATCCGACGAAATTTAACATTCCTATTATAAATATAATTGAGGTGGTATTTGGAAACTTAACTTGATCTTTAATGCAAATATTTGTTTTTGAAGTATGTATTTAAATGAAGATTAAAAAAGTCATGAATATGCCCCGATACAGATGAACGGACAGAGCCGGTGGTCAATTCTCTAACATCAAAAAAAATGTGTTCGAACTTTTCTTAAAGTCTCAAACAGGAAATAAAGTATTTTAATGTAAGGACGTACCATTTACCAGTACTACAAGAAATTGACATGAAGGCAAACTCTTACACAGTTTACAACTCTAACTTTTCCAATTACCGTTACCTAAAGCGCAGACACGTTTTGCATCTATGCACCAATCCTTATTTAAACTGCTTGGAAATACTCGTTTTAACACTATCCTATGTCTACAATGTTCAGAGACTTATTTGTATTAGCTTGACGCCGTCAGCGATAAATAAATACACAACCGTACATTCATCGTCTTTTGAGGGATATGGGCGTGAATTATTTGTAAGGCCACTCTGGTCCTGGAAACGCTACCCCTTATTTCGATGGCAACAGAAGTGAATATTTGACCCGCAATGCCTTTTATTTTATCAACAAGCTTTGCCTACTTTAGTCATGTGAAGCTCACGCGAAACTCTGAATCATACATATCAATGGCCCAGTGCAAGAGAGTCGTAACCAGTGTTTTGGTCTAAATTGAATTTGTTCAGTAATGTGAAATGCCTCTTTTGTGAAAATGTGAGTAAAAAGTCATTATAACTCATGTTGCCATAGGGACGTAACTTGAGTTACGCCCCTTTAGCACGAGAAAGTCAGTGTACTAAGGGCCTAACTACATACTTACGCCTATTTTGCACGGCTAAAATGCAGAAACATTAAAATGTAAAAATATCGTATAATCAGGATGCTATTCATGAATATTTCATCGAAAACAGAAAATTGATCTGTGTATAAAGGAAGTAAGATATGATAAGTTACGCCCTATAAAAGGCCGTAACTCATGACGTACTTCCTTCTTTGCTCAAAATGCTAGTCCAAGACAGGAGTAACTCCACACTTTTTTAATGAACATAAAAATAATTTCATAATGATATCATTTATTTATGAAATTTTATATATAACGTCACTCTTTACCAACAAAACCATTTAATTACAAACAAATTTAATTTTAGAGTTAGAGGCATTTTAAATCTTTGTTCCCCTCTAATTCGTGTTTTTCTTTTGAAAAAGTGAGTTACGCCCCTCTAGTACTGGGCTATCTATATGTCATATGAGGAGATATCATGAAATTTATGTTTTCAGGTAATATTGAGAAAGTCAATATCTGGAGCTTTTAGCTTGACAGATAACGTTCAAGTAGAAGTTCTTCGATACATTTGGCACTGAAATTGTGCTTATTCGGGGTCAAACGTGATGTCAGAGTCAAACGCATTGGTCAGGATCTACTTTTATCGACATTTTCCCTGTAAAAAAAACTTACTTTAGGCGAAAAAGGAGTTTGAAAAGCTCGACAATGTGTACAGCCTTGCCACGCTAGAGGACCCATCCCGACCTGTCTGATTGCACTGGATGCTGATTTTGCTCTTCAGCTGACGAAATTTTACAATATTCGCACTGCCGATGTTTGCAAGCTTAACCCAATGTTCAACCTATCCGTTACGTTACGCTCTGGTCGCAGAAGATATAAAAACTAACCAAGGACAATTATGAAATTCATTTGTGCCCCAGTTACACTGTACTCCATACAACTATATCCACATTTAAATTTTTAAATTCACACAATGTCACCCTGTTCTATCTTTCTTGCATTGCAAACTTCAGACTGTTGCTACCCGTTACAATTTTAGTGTTGCCGTAAGTGTTGATTATGCATTACATTCCAGTAAATAATGATGGCGTGTTGTGTACTTTGGTTATCTCAGAGATTCAAAAAAATACTCGCGAATGTCAAAATGTCGCGATTTGCATACAGCGCCTGGACGATCATGGAATTTGCTTCTCAACGGTTGCAAAAAGGGCAAAATTTGTATCGCATCGGTGACAATGCTTAATAAGTAAACATATTATGGCCTCGGAGCCTTATCTCCAACGCTTTACAAATCATGTTGCAATCATGTGAAGCGGCAAAATACGGAGAAGCTACACAATCCATCGATTGCACGGAGAAAATGCCAGCCTTCTTTTTGACAATAATTCGTTGATTGAAATCCAAATATAAATATCGGATCATTAAGCTATGGATATAGTCGTCGGAACTGCGCCTGTGCGAGTTTCTTGTTTACAAAAAATGCATTTCGTGTACGATATCAAGATGCACCTCATCATCATAGCTGCAACATTTAAATTATACGATGATAGATTATGACAGACATATTTTAACTGTCATCAATCACCATTGTGCCTTGGATACATTGTTGCCATGGGTCGTATGGGTCCCATACGACCTTTGAGCGCAGTTCCGACGACTATATCGCATTAAGCTATGGCAATTATATAGGCAGTATACATAGAAACTTGTAAAAATATCATGCCTGATTTTGCTAACAACCTGCGAAATGCACTTGTCGACGCATCTTTATCCGTGTACATTATTTAATTCAAATGCCTTGTGAAGTACAATGGTGGAAGAAGTGCCAACTGCGTTTTGGCAATATATTCATGTATTATTTCTTGCATTTGTACACCGAGTAGCCCTTCACGGTGACTTTGTGCTTCTCAACAATGTCCTTTTCATCTCCCTGGTGCAACCTCCCTAGCAGATTCCTCTCGGCGTCGATCGGGTGGTTTTTCTCTCTCAGCGTGATCCCCTCAGGGCAGTCCTTGTAGTAGTAGCAGTAGCTTTCGTCCTTCCTTGACACAAACCCGTAGACGTCGACTGTCTCACATATACTCATCATCAGAAAGATGCCTTCAAAGAGAAAATACTCTGTTAAAATTAACGTTGAAGGGGAGACTGTGTTGAAAACTGTTACTTGCAGCAATGCATTTAGGTTCGCAGTCGCCGTATCAGGAATTCTATAAGCATTTAATATTCTTTCCAGTGTTTGTAAAATAAGTGACATGGTATCTGTCTGCCTGTCTCTGTCTGCCTGTCTCTGTCTTTCCCCTCCCTCCCCCTCCCCCAGGCTCCCTCAACACATTACTTTGTATTTCATATGACCACCGTATCGATACACGAATACTAATATCGTCGTTTTAAAAAGTCTTCCGTACATGTATATATGCTAAATATGTCAATAATAGAGTTCTCACGTTCTGTTCTCATCAACGCATGTCAGAAAGGTAGCAAGACTGTCTGGTTGTGATGTAAAAGGGTTGAAGTCGATAGCAGGGGCGAGGCGGTGTTTACTGTACAAATATTATATCTCTGTCCACCTAGTTAAGTACCAGTATGTCTAGGCTTGTATATCTGTCTGTCGGAGTTTCTCGCTGTCAGCACGTACCTACAGAACCAGATGACAGGGGAATTGCGTTCAATTCTTCAGTTGTGAATTCTTGCACAACATCCCACAGTTTCCATATGGTTTCAAGTCGCAGCATGTGAATCGGCAAGAAAGGATACTTGTAGTACCACTTGACGTATTGACAAAAGACCGATTTTCCGTCTCTGTACCACTGACATTAGAACACAAGAGGTATAGATAGATGTCATGAAGGGAGATTAACCATGCATAGACTTCTTGTCGGCGTTTAACCAAACCTAACCCCAACCTGATTATAACTGATCAATATGAAATAGTTGTATGAAGAATAGGTTCAAAAATGGCAGTTACAGCCTACTATCTTAACTGTGCAAATGTATAACATGGCTGCAATGCAAAACACGACTATTACAAAAGGTCAAAAGAGAATATGTAATAATGAGAGGGACAGAAAGACAGGCAGAGGGACAAGAGGCGAAGACAGAGGGACAGAGAGGATTCATGTACCGAAACCATCCTGCCTTCTGGAAGTCTTAATAGACGAATATTTTCGGAAAGCTCTTTTATTAAGCTATAGGAATCAGTTTGTCTGCAATCATGTTAAATATTTGTGGTCATTGTCATGGAAACCATGGTGTTATTTCGAGGTAAAGGGTCATATTATAGCATTCAATAATATGTATTGAGTATTTTAATTTGATTCGCGGTATTTTTGTACATTTCACTGATGTAATATTAAGCACAAACTCCACCAATTGTAATAACTATTACCATATACGTCATGCCTGTATTGCCATACCCCATTCTTTAGAGAGTAGTGATATAAACCCGCATTTTAACATGTTGAAATACGAATCACATTTTCACTGTGACCGTAACTACTTACAGCCAGGCGTACGCATTGCGTTTTTGTTTTTACATAGCTTAGAGAACGTCAGTTATACTTCAGCACTAGTCAAAATATCGTTGGTTGCTTTCATTTTGGCCATTGCCGTTAAGAGCAAGCACAATTTAACAACAACAAAACTTGTGTGTATTGCGACCGATACGTGTTATCGTTCGCGAACATTGTTTTTATTTCGTCCCCTCTACTGAAGAGAACAGTGGCGATCTACAGTACATCTCAACAGAACCACTGTACAACGATTTTCATGATAGCGAGTTTTGATATCCGTATATTGAATTACAGCTGCCGATGATCAGCAACAAAATTCAAACCGCACCTTTTAAAATACCCTTTTTAAAATACACTACAGAAAATTGCAAATTTCCTCTATTCCCGATTATTACAGTAACTCATCAGTCGTTACGGTAGTGATAATGGTGTTCCGTTTAGGTTCAGTGTTACAGAATCCCAAATTTCAAACATCATAGTTTTGAATGTTATCTTCACATTTGACCGATATTTTTGGTAGCATGCTCTTACCCTTAAAGTCTATCGGTACTTGAATTTTACCTTTACCTTTGCCCTAAAATAACGCCATACTTTGTCATAACAACAGCTCCTCACGATCACGCTTACCATTAGTATCATGGCTAGCAGCTAGATTCCAATAGCTATAAAGAAAAACTATTCAAAAAATACTCATCTGTAAATTTCCTGAGAAGGCTGGAGGATTTTGGTACCTGGCACGTTTGACTGTAATCAACGAAATTTGGTTTGAGTGATAAGCGTAGCCTGGCGTGTCAACAGGGTTTGCATCATCTAATGTCCTCACTGTTACCTTGTACATGTTCGCATTGTAAGGCCCCTCTCTCCACGAAACTAAAGGCAAGTACTCTCCAGTGATGCTCATCTCTTCCACGAATTTCGATTCAAAGACCACCCTATTGTTGACGACTCGAAGTGTTGTCTTGTTTCCGACATCCTTCTCGTACCCTTTTGTCGGTGCGTAGTTGAAACGAAGAACCGCTTCGTGTGCATCTACATTTGCGTTAAACAGGAAAAAAGTTTTGTGTGGACGTGTAAACATACAATGTGGAACTTTGAGAGGCCGTTTTTTACTCACAGTGATTGCATACAACTAGAGCTTTTTCAGTGTGATTTTCGCCGTTGGTATACATCGAATTTGGCAACAGGGTGTTTTCTTAATTTCATTGTTTAACGGTTGCGGTAAAGCTCTTAAGCCAGGGTTTTTTATCGTTAGACAGGGACATGATGCAATCGACTGAGAGTCATCCCTGAGCACTGAATTCCAACTAAAGTATATTTTTGTTGCTTGTTAGAATATTTGACGGGAGAAGAAGGGTGAGATTTTTCTTTCGCAAACCGATGAAAGAGTACCGCCAATAAATAATTAAACAGAACTACTAGGGATACAGAAAAAAACCAGAGGGTTCACATGTCTCGTTCTGTAATGTTAGAGCGTCAGGTCGAGGCCATTTTGAACTTAGCGACGGTTACTGGGTGGTTCGTGTGTACATGGGTACTGGTATATATAATTTTGTGGTGCCAGATCAATTGACCCTCCAAGGATAACGAAACTGACAAATCCATAATTGAAGTTGAACGCTAATTCTGTTCCATAAATTTGTCAGGCATTTGACAAATATAGAAAATTGGTACATGTTATGATGTTAACACATTAAATGAAGCTGTTATAATCGAGGCAACCATTTTAATTTCCTCTGTCAATCACATTGAACTTTTCAACTGAACTAAATTTGATGACTATTATCAATTTACGTCTGTTTTTCATCGTTCATGAACTTGATTCTTCTTCATGCAAACGTCAAATACAATTACAGTGATATTTTGTGCACTAATCATCAGGGCAGTGGAATGTCTGTTTTTCAATTTCTAATTTTCTACCCAATACTTGGTAAGGAATTTTGAAAAAAAGTCGAATTGATGTGGAATAATGAAATTTGCATTAAATGTGAGAAATGTATCGGCCAATGTAAAGTTATACAATCTAAAATTTGAATAAGCATATTTTTTGATTGATTGATTGATTGATTTATTTAGCACGTAAAAAATAACCATACAGTACAACAAGAAAAAAGACAAAGACAGAAGTGCTGGGATAATACAGAAAAGTTAAAAGCTTCAACTTAAGCATAGATGTACAACTGGCCATTTTAATTGGTAAAATGTCGCATGTGAGCTTCTAATATTAACGTTTGGGTCTGTCCTAAAAAAGAAACTGTCTAGGTGCTGTTAAAGTTTAGCTTCTTTCACTCGGCAGTAAATGCATTGAAATATGTATTCTTACGAATATGCCAAACAGCGGAATAAATAACATCATACAAAGCCCATTGTTATCTCTCACACACGCGCAGTTTACATAACAACATCATCAACAACATGAATGCCATGACAGTTAGCTTGATATCTTTTCTTCGATGTTCATCACGAGTAAGAACCTCTGAAGTTAGTTGAAAACTACAATTTAATACTACTGGACAAAAAAATAAAATACCGATTTCATTGCCGAGCCTACTTCTCTTCAGAGTTGCACTTGTCATTACGACAGCACAGGTCTTATATTTGGACTTTGTAGAATTCCATGGAAAAAGCGGTGATTCAGGGAATATCCTACCGATTCCAAGTTCATGGAACGGAGAATCATTCGGTCCAACAAATGATATCGGTACTTTTTCTTTGAATCTGCAAATAATTTCCTCGGCTGAGGCATCAACCTTTCCCCGAGGGCGATGTTTGTAACGCGGTGGTTCTTCTTTCGATTTGTCGAACCGCTTGTTGTAATCCTGCAATGTAATACTAAGCTGCTCATCTTCCATGTGAAACAGGCCTACGTGTCTTTTATTGGAGAAGGCTTCGTCAGAGTTAGAATAAAGTCTATTCTGTTGGGTTTTATATCTTCGAAGTCTGCCACCGGCAATGTGATGTATTTGGCAGACTTGCTTCGTGGGTACCATAGTAGAGTTGACCGGTTCCAAATGATTACCTCAATCGCACAGCATTCCACTGCAACGGACCAATGCCGGACTAGTACTGTTGATACGCTCAACAACGCTACACAGCCTATGAAAACATATTTTCGGCAGTAGCGACTGGAAAATCTATTTGTGGACATAATTGTCGAAACTGACAATTTCCTAGGAAGACTGAAGCCCGCGTCTTTTCCTGCAGGGTAGTTCACACTCACAATGTAGGGTGAGTGCGCTTTAAGCACATCTGAAGTTCAGTCATGCATGACCTTTTGACCGAATGGTTTTGTTACCATGGCGTTTTGTCTTAAAGTATGTCATCAAGGTACTACTCGCCCAGAACCATAAACTTCCAACTTTTGTGCTGACGTTTCCTTCAGGCAACTTCAACCAATATTCACTGAAAATCCAAAGTTAAAATGAATGGACATCTCCCTAACTGTGGTACTAGAGAAACAAATAATGTGAAGTTTACCTATATTTGAATATTTCAGTAAATGATCAATTGCTCACTGTTAGGAGGGTGTCAGTATTAACAAATGCCACGGGACTTTGGAGATTTATGTACCAAAAGTCATGTAAAATATTTATCTTATTATTTAATAATGCAACAAAGGTGTGAACTCCATATGTGGTCCATTTACTAACAGGCTAAATAGAAACGAGACTGGTTGCTGTTAAGCTGAAATGAAGATAGGTCAGGTACGTGTAAGCTTTATCTTTCACTTTAATTAACCGTTAATGACAGGGATATGAAACAAACAGTGAAGCAAACTGTGACCATGTAATATGTATATTTATGAAATCATACTATGAAAATGAAAATAAATGAATTTATCTACAGTTTGTGTAATGCTGTAGAACTGTTTCTGATTACTCAGGAACAGAGCCCAGGCTATATGAAGTGAATATTCCAGTAGTTAAACTCACAAGGGAGCAATTTACGCTAAACCACTCGACAAAATAGCCGAAGCTTGGACCTTTCGTTAAAGTTGATAATATCATCCCTTGAGTGTGAATTCCACTGCAAAATAAGATGAGATTTAGTGTTCATTCTGGTCTTGCATATACACCAATGTACAATAAGACTGAGAGAATTGTAACACGTTAACTACTAGGCTATCTAACACAGGCCTGTTTGAATAAACATTTCAATTGGTATCGTGGAATGTGACCTTATAATACCTTCTTACAAGGTTATGGGAAACTAAACAAGCGCATGGAAAAATACACATATTGTACTGTACTTAAACCACCAGCTTGCTCTGTCAAAGTGTTGGCGCAAAAATATTTATTGGAGCATAATTTATTCACAATGACAGTTTTATGGATTTGAATACCTTCATAGTGTCAACATAGAAACAACATAAACATGCACTATGAATTTTACCTGTCAAAAAGAGGCGGAAAACGTCAACAATCGCTAATGTCTACCTTTAGAATTGCACTTTATTTATTCTTGAAACAACCTATGGAATTGTAAATCGTTTGTTGATCTTTGAATATTTGGGGAAAAAGTAGACAGCCAGAGAGGTTATTTTCATATGTTATCCATTGATAACAAGTCATCGTGGATTACACAGTCCCCACTTGTTATTAATGGTTACTTTGACTACAAGTCCTCAAAGAGGACAGTGTGCTAATTAATCACAATACAGATGGGGCTTAATGGTCGGAAATGGGTTAGTAGTACAGTCATGGTTCACCTGTTGAATTGAACAAGTGATATCTGAAGACAGTATTGATGGCAAATAGCAATAGTAATGCCAGTGACAGCCATACAAAACTAAATACCTCGGTGGCATTGGATGATTCAATCTGCCACATGCAATCTTGTATGAAATTCGTTTTCAAAATTATGACCATAGTACAAGCAGCGTACGATAACTTACTGTCAATATACAAAGAAAATATTGCCATCTATAAGCTCGGCGTCGCCGACAGCGTAGCTAAACAAAAAGTAGCAATGCATTTGTGGGACAATAAATTTGCATTGAGTTTTTGCAAGGTACCAAATATCAGGCAATCTGGCTTGAGGTTTTAGTTGGAACATTTTGACAGAGTTGGCTTTTTTATCTCATTTGAATGTTTTGATACAAACATGTTTGTTTGAACAAGTTCACATGTCCAGTCTGTGACGCATCAACACATCAAATATTGAGATGGTAGCAAGCTAATGTGGGCTAACTCTCAGTGAAAATATGTGCATCTTCAATGGTGATTGGTGGCCATAGTGCATCATAATAATGAAACAAATAATTCAGCACATGTATGACATGGATTAGTGTTCTTGTACCAACTTTAAATGAAATCGATTGAGACATGTCTGAGTTACGTCCCGGGTATGAAAATCATTTCAAAACGGCCTCAAGGCAGCCGTATTGGATGGTATAACGAAACAAATTCATGTGCATATGTATGATATAGGTCGATGTCCTTGTACCAACATTGACTAAAATCGGTTGAGATATATCTGAGTTAGGGCTCTGGACATGAATGAAATAGCGACAATGTCGCTGAAGCATAACTGACTATGATTGAAGGTGCATTTAAGTGTAACGATTTACAACAAAGTGATCTGACGTAATGTGAGAGCCAGCCCAATCCAAAGCCTATCATGCCTATTGTCCAAGCACAACCCAAATTCCAACACCTAAGTACCCAGGTCCTGTATACTTCCTAGTATCAATTACTTTGCATGTGAAAATTCTTATTTTTAAACACAAAGTCTCCGGATATAAAAACCACACGAACATCTCTCGTCTAAATGTAAATTTGATTACGCAGCGGTACTGTGGCTTATCGATCATGCTCGGGTCAAGGGTCAGCGCCATAGAACCGTTGCCACCCCATAGACAGACAGACAGACAGACAGACAGACAGACAGACAGACAGACAGACAGACAGACAGACAGATAGACAGATAGATAGATAGATAGATAGATAGATAGATAGATAGATAGATAGATAGATAGATAGATAGATAGATAGATAGATAGATAGATAGATAGATAGATAGATAGATAGATAGATGAATGGATGGATGGATGGATGGATGGATGGATGGATGGATGGATGGATGGACGGGCGGGCGGGCGGACGGACGAACAGACAGACAGACAGACAGACAGACAGACAGACAGATAGATAGATAGGTATTTATCTACCTATCTATCCACACTAGTCTACAAACGCATCTGATGCCTATAGCACCACTGACTAAATCAGTTATGCTAAAAAAATCCTTACAAAATGGCTGCCAGGCTACCATATTTGATGGTATCGTGACACAAATCAACTTGTATGACATCGGCCAATGTTCTTGTACAAATCTTTGAATAATATTGGTTGAAATATGTATGAGTTATGGCTCCGGACATGACAAAATCCTAACAAAATGTCCGCCAAGCGGCCAAATTTGATCGTATCGTGAAACAAATCAACTTGCATATTTATGAAATAGGTATCTAGTCTTGTACCAACTTTGAAAGAAATCGGTTCGCACATGTCTAAAAAATGCCTGATGACGGACACACGGACGGAAGTGCGGACATGACCAAAACCACTAGTCCCCCGGACGATGTCTGTCTTGCCGCGAGAGAACTGTACCTCAACTAAATGGTTTGGGGACTTTGTCTCTCCGTTCCGTGTTGACATCAACATATCTTGTAATTCCTCAGACTTGTTTTTAATTCATCGCTATCGAATCTGCAGTAAATTTTACTTTATTCAGCGTAACGTAAGCTCGTGCTATCAAGAGGGGGGTGGAAAGGGGGGGGAGGGCGGCAAAGACTCACACCGAAACTAACAATGTTCAAAGCACAGCACAGCAAGCAGTATAAATCTTCGGCGTTTTATTTCAGCTTCTTTCATTTTTTTTTCAGTTTGAGAAGGTTGTTAGTTTTACCACATTTCACCGGAACGAAGCCTGTTCAATTAATACGCATAAAAAAGAGATTTAAGAAAACCGGTCAACTATTCAACGGTAATTCAAGCTGTCGACAAGTAGATTTAGATGTCTCTTTTGTCCTTTGACCTCATTGATCGTCTCTGCTGACCGCGTCGTCACAAGAGAGATACAAATGATTTATTCCGTTTGACAATGTCTGTCTGCGCTTGTCGTACTTATAAAAGTGCATAGCATGACCTTTATACATGCAGATATTGTTACTATGGATTTTATCAATGTGCCATCACGCTATTTCCAGGTACCTTGCACTATATCCAGGTACCTCGCTAAGAGACTGACATATTTAACTTTAATTTTTTTCGCAAACCGTTCTCTGAAAATCAAAAGTAAGAATTAATGGTGTCATGGCACATCTTTTACAGGGAGAACAAATGAACAGAATTTACATTAAAACCAGCCTTGATTCCTATCCTATCTACACGTGGTAATTAAACTTCTGAAAAAAAAACAATTGACCGCGCCAAAACCAAGAGGATGAAACATCAGTATACATGCTTGAAAAGTCCACCCAAGAAGCATACCAGTAGAATAAAGAGTGAAATTTTAAAGTTTTTGAATGTCCATTGCCGAGACGAATTTCACTTTATTTATGATCATACTTATAATGTGTAAATAAACGCTATGAGTTATGAATATGCACCGATACAGAGGTGTTAGCCAAGCGGAAGGTCAATAATGAACATCAACATAACTGTGTCAGAACGAGTCTTACGGCCTCGAAACGGAAAACGAACGATTTCGCTGTATCGATCTGTCATTTAAGACAGTAATGTTACGTGACAGCCAAACCCTTACACATTTTACACATCCAAATTTTCCAATTTTTGCATCCATGTAAGCATCATTATGTAAACTGCTGCGAAATACCAGCAGCTTAACATCCAAGAGCATAAACGTACGAGAAAAGACTCATTTGTACTATCTTGACGCCTTCGACGATATAGAAATACACAAAAACCTGCCCTTATGGTCTTGGACAGACAAGGGAGTGGAACACTTTGAAGGTCACTGAAGGGCCCAAGGAACGAAATATTTGGTCTGCAATATCTTGTCTTTGCGTAAATCAAGCTTTGCCAACTTTAGTCACGTAAAGCAAATGTGAAATGCTGAATCACACAGGCATAAACTTATTAAAAAGTGGACTCCTTCGTATTTAAAAAAAATAGTACATGACAACGGCTCCTCTAGTACTTCTTTCACAACATCATCATGTCACAAAAAGTAAGCGTTGGGTTTTCCAGTGAAGGGAAATCAATATCGTGACAAGTTTAAGGTGACCTAATGGCCTTCAGAGTCTCCGAAGGTCATGGTGTCCTTCAGCGAAACAATTAAGCATGATCACAAAAGGCTGGAAACTCTATGTGAGCATGGAAGAACCTAAACGTTAAGTCAGTTGATGTGAACTCGATGGAAAGTCAACTTCAGAATCTCTTTTCATGTATACTCGAACTGTTTAAGTCGGATCTTTGATAGACAAAATGATATCATCGTTTGACTTGAACACACATAGGCTAGATAGCTCTAGAGAATCAAAGTAGAAATATCAACAAAATTTATCAGTTACGCTGACGTGCATGCCGCTAAATTCAATGAATGAACGCTTTGTTCCCGCAGCAGAAATAAATTCATCCACAATTGATCAACGGTAGTGAAGAGCTCACAAAATATGACGAAAAGTGCTGTGGCGGTGCAATGGTCAAAATGGTAGCATGCAAGTGTAGATTTACTTGAGTGAGTTAATAAGAATGAAAGACATTGGGGCTGGCTCACCTTAGTCTGACAGTGGTTGTACAGCTGCCGTTCAATATTTCAAGCAGAAAATGAGTCACAGATTACCCACTCAATGCCAGTTTGCTGGTTCATCGGTGGGTCATCAGTCTGAATATAGGGCAAGGACCTTTGGAAAGAGAAGTGTAGCGTCGTCAAATTATGTAAATATACATGTTATCTCCACAGTCAGATAGGTGCAATATGAGGTGTGAAATTCACAAGTAGTCAATTTAGACAAAATAGTAAATACATTCCCTGTTAACTAAAAAGAGCACGTTGGTGTGATCTTTTTTGCTCTTTGAATTTGCATAAGATAGTGACAAGTCTATGAAACAGACAGTGTGTGCGAAATGTGACCTCATACGTAATCTGAGAAATCATGAATGAAAACGAAAATGAGGAAATATACTACAGTTTTAAAAAGTTAAGTTTACGAGGCTAAAGGGGCTCATATACAATATATAGAGGTATATATTCCTACCCCACCACACACAAACATGCACTTTCACACATTCACACACATTATGTAAAACATCAATAACTACAATCTTAATCGCAAACACACCACAGAGGGCGCTGAACTGCATTCAAAATATGGGACAGTACATGACTGGCACAGAAAAATATCAAACCGAAGATTACGTGCCACGGCAATATAAAAAGAAGAATATGTCGATAATTTCTGATGATCGTTATATGAATATTGTCACTCTCCTCGGTTGTTGACATATATTTAATCTAGTTCTATATAAAAACGTCGGCTGCATGGTGTGTAGACTTGGCTAGAATACACCTTGCGTACGTTATAACGATTACGGTAGCTTGAAACCCGATAAATTATTTCAACAGCTGATATGACCCTGGTAAGGTCATCTACTTGTAAGGTCGTTTGTACGCCTCCTACATAACAACAGTAAATCGATGCATTCCAGGGGTTTCATTGAGAGCCGGCAGCCGGCGAAATTGACTGGTTACTCTCACGATTTCGCCCGCTACTTTTTTGGAAAATTTGGACTCTTTCATCGCTAAAATGGTTCAAACAAGTATCACAAGCTGCGTAATCAAACTATTCAACCGGTTTCATGTGAAACGAAGTTCAGTAGACGAGCGACTACGATTGCCGTATGGCATGTCGGAATTGCAACGGCCGATTCTACCTCTGCTACTGCAATTGCTGACTCCTATGTGGTGACCTTTATATCCGCCAATGAAAACATGCGTACTACACATCTGTCGGCCCTAATAAGCTCAATTCAAAATGACCGATCAAGGGAAGAAATGAGCGCAACGTCAAGTTTCGCTGTACGATCTTGGGTTTTTAAAGCGCACTAAGGAACAAGAGAAGGATAATTACGTGGATTTAAACTGTTTTTGGAGGCATTGGCCTAATGTTTTTACACGAAAAAAAACTTAAAGAACTAAAAATTTATTAGTTCGAATTTTAGTAGGCCGACGTGCCTTGCAGTGCCCAATGCATGGAGCACTGCCATAGGCGTCAATGTGTACGTCTATATAACCAACCGGAGGTATTATACGCATTGCTTTTCGGTCTATTCATGTCAACAGAGGGGAATCCTCCATCCCCCTGGCTCGATAAAACACTGAATAATATCGTCTACAATACCAAATTTATATAATTAATAATTAATTGAATTATTATAGTTTTCTCCTAAAAGCATAGAGGATCTGAACAAACCGATTTTCATATCGTACTGTTACATTAAGGTTCTTACTTTGCTGAGCAATATTGTCAAATTATTTCTAGATTTTACTTTTCTTTGTTCAAAATATAGTCAAAATTACCACATTTTATCATTTTAATATGAATTGTCATATGTAATCTACGAAGAAAATTCCTTATATGATATATGAACACAAATTGTCCTTGAACACGGCTGACAATACTCCTGAAAATACTAGAATTTCAAGTGACTTTGAGCTGTAAAAGTAAATTTTTTAGCTTATTTTCCAGGGTTTCCGGCCTTCGGCCGGGAGGGGGGAACCCCCTTCAGGACCCTACCCCCCCCCCCCCCCGGACGCCCGCCTCGCGGTCGTGGCAGCTGCAAGATACTTACTTTGTTAATTTGGCCCCCTACTTCATAACTTAGTGAAACCCCTGAATTTGTTAGTGGAATAAGAACCCGCATTTCATAGACTTGGCATGATTGAAATACCGGACAATAAACGGGCCACCCAATGAGAGGGGCATAATTATGACCATATCTACATACGTTAATCCCCTTAATGGTTGAAGTAGGTGAACATTGACTTTAAAACATGGTAACCATGTGAATATATTATGGATATCTTTAAATAGCATATTTAAACGTGACTTCTCCATCTAAACCGATCATCACCAGCACACGGCCGTATTCCATCGCTCTAAATTTTGGTATGTTATTGATACAAAAAACAGACTGCTGTGTGCGGCTACTAACTTTTTGCGATTTCTGTTCACATGTGGAGTACACGCCCTACTTGTACTTCCATGCTAGTAGCCTATTTCAAAGGAAACATTGTATCGCACAACATAATTATTTTAATTGAATTCTATATAGGATGATTAACAATATGGATTGGGGTTTATTGAATTGACAAAACATTCTATCGGCACTCTTGTCTGCCACATTTTCAGCTACTAATTGGAAGTTACGTCACTATAAGAATCTCCAGTGTTTGCCATCTCTGGCAAGGCCTATATTGTATATGTCAGCACAAACCAGGACACCGCTTCGAATACTCCTCGGATTTTAAAGAACCAGGCCAGTAGCTGTACTTTTCGATGATTTTTAACTACTTTTGTTTTTAATACCAAGTACAACTTCATGTTCTGCTCCTAAAAGAAAGGTTGAAATACACAGTATTCAGCTTTCAGTCTGCACATGCGTAAACTGCATCATTATTGTTGACAAGTTAATTCATTATGTATAATGCATTACGTATGATGCATGAATCATGCATAAATTCAATTATTTTGAATTGTACTTTTGTGCATGATCTTTTACTTTAAAACAAGTGATGCCATTTTTATTTACCATTGTGTCAGTACAAAGCAATCATATTAAAAATTTCAAACAATAAATCAATAACTTCTTTGCATGTTGGATTTTCGTTGATAGCAATACAAATTTCATTTATGCTAAATGGCGACATCCGGATAACCAATTATATTGATACTTTGGGGTCAATATCGTGTTTCATTCCATAACCTTTGCAAAAACGCATGTTTCGTAAAACTATCGGTATTTTGTATTAATCCACAGTTACTGCTTAAATCAACATGTATAAAGTACCGACCGAGTCCTGGTCTATAATATGTAATGTATAAGCACAGTCTCTTGTGGATATAGGTTAACGGCGAAGGTCCCTTTAACAGCCATTTTCATTACAGGGTCCTCGCCGTGTACAAATCCACAAACGACTGTGTGTCTGTAGGAGCATGGGACATGGCAACCTCAGAACAATTAGCTTTGAAGAACGAAGTACGGTTTGCAGAGCAATGTACCATCTAAGACTACATTGTTCTGGTGTTTTAATATCGCATTTTTTCTGAATTTTCAACAGGACCACCACTTTCCCCTCAGAGGATGTCGTCACTAGGCTGCTTTTTATTAAACACAAGATCTTGGTACACTAAGGCGGCTCATATCTGACCCTACTCGCCAGCACAGAGGTACCGGGTAGAAAACGATAATGGGCCGTTGACATTTCAAGCAGCATAACAATAACGGGTTATATTTAGGCTTGCAAAGATTTAAAATAGAATATAGATATGTGAAAGGTATTATCCGTATTGTATCTCATGACGTTTTGCTACGAGAAAAGGCTCCAACAACACAACAAAACATCCCGTGTAGATTTGAGCGCATGTGTTGGGATACTAGTATTGTTATCCAAAAATGTCCAGTTTGAATCTATCTAGAATGAAGAAGAGTGTCAACACTGTAGCCGTCAAATTGTGCGGTAGCGCCACACATACTGGGGGCCGAATGTAAAAAAAGTAAAAAAATATAATTTACACATTCACGCATAGTTTAGAGTTAGAACAGATGGAAAACATATACACAAATATACATATATGAGGGCCCTGAGGAAGATAAGCATCTTTACTGAAGCTTACCAGGCTACCCTCGTTAAACAAGGTTTAATAAAGGTTTAATAAAATAAAAAAAAAAAAAATAAAATAAAAAAAAAAAAAAAATATATATATATATATATATATTATAAATAAAATAAAATATATATATATATATATATATATATATATATATATATATATATATATATATATATATATATATCATACATGCTATGCCTGTATTGCCATTCTTCTATTGTTCAGACGGTATTGATATGAGCCCATATTTTAACTAGTGAAAATACGAATTATATTTTCACTGTAACCGAACTACTTACAGCGACGCGTACGCGTGACCTTCGCTGTATGCATAAAACAGCTGAGCGAGTAAGGCAAATGACAATCCGAAATGTCATTATGATATGGTCACAATTCTGTTGTTTGCAGTCATTTCATGGGCATTGAACTTAGGCACAAGTACAGTTGTACCAAAAACATACAAACAAACGTATTGAAAATTTGTATAATTTGCCGACGCCTGTCAATTCACGGCCGGTCCCGTGGCGGTGCACGGTAAGTGTTTTCGTGTCGTCTACGCTGCTGAAGATTACACCATGGATGTATGATTATACGTAAAGATATCTGTTAACAGAGCATCATGATAGAACCGCTTTACGACAAGTTTCCTGTTGATGAACTTAAAGTATCTGGGTGGTGAATTACATCGTTTACAGCCGTAAATGAGCCACGAAAATCCAACCGCACTGAAAATACTCGTGATAGGCAAGGTTGAAGGTGCACATTATATTCCCGATTTGTACCTGTCAGTGTACAGGTCATGATCGTGTCTGGTGGCACCGATGCGGTGCGGGTTTCAGATACAATGCAAGATCTAGGGAAAGTCAAACTTTCGCTTACTAGGTTAGTTTAGTTCTATTTAGGCAAGCCAGGAACGAAAATATACGAGCAGACGACGGAAATACCTTTGAAATGTTTTATTCGTACAGCAACAAAATCACGAACGAGTTACGACACATCAGCTTACAGTGTACTCACTTCATGTTTTCCCTAATCCGCTTACTGAGATGGTAAATTCGGCATATTGACATCTGGGGACATGTATAATTCTTCAAAATAAACTTACTGGTACTGGTATATCCACTGTATGTGTATTCATAGATGTCGCAGAGCTGCTTGCTCTGTGCTCTCAGCTGTTCATTCTCGATAAAGTTTGAGCGTGGCGCGAGTATTTTGACCCGATTTTGGCGGCCTCATAACTTTCACGCAGGGATGGGGTTATGTATCAAAACACGAAAACACACCCATTTTACAATTCCCGCCTATGTTTTACATCCACCGTCATTTCAAACTAAAGATAAATCTTCTTCAAATTGTGAAAACATGTGTCGACATCGTAATATTTAAATTGTTCGCTTTAAAAGTGCTCATAAACCCTTCTTTGAAGTGGAATGGCCCAATAGCGGAATAATATCAAGAAGTGATACGGTTGTCATCACTCCTTAGCAACCAACTTTTTATAAGTACAGCCTGAAGGAAGCAAGGTCGATTTCAAGTTGATTTCGTCGCTAATTTCGGAGCGTCTGTAGGAAAACAGTCATAACCAAAGCATGCATGTATGAT
Organism: Ptychodera flava; assembly: GCF_041260155.1. NCBI lineage: Eukaryota > Metazoa > Hemichordata > Enteropneusta > Ptychoderidae > Ptychodera > Ptychodera flava. Next base: position 13,985,298 of record NC_091934.1, read on the forward strand.
AAAGGGGTTATTACACGAAGTTAGGGCGATACCGCGTCGTATTCTCGTGATGTGTCCGTATTTTGACTCGTTGCTGCGCAACTCGTCAAAATACGGACACATCACTCGAATACGACGCGGTATCGCCCAAACTTCGTGTAATAACCCCTAAATATCGAGCATTTGTCTTTACATACATTTTCTATATTTTTGAAATAAGCATGAATGTGTAAATTAATTTCTTACCTTCGGCCCCTCGTGCACACTGTCGCTTTAAATATGATGCATGGCGAAGGCCCCTGTTAGCATAGATAGGGGGCCCCTTCTCTTTACCTAAAATACAGAGACTTTCGCCGTGTATCAGACTACCATGAAGGGACTAGTACTGTTTATAGCACAATTGGAGCGAAGAAGTCATCGATGAAGAGTATTGACATTGCGTGCCAACAAAACCAGAAGCGTATACTTGTGCACATTGGCGTCTGTCTCAGATTATGTTACATAACGTTATTTGTTCATTTTCATTATCGGTATTTGTTTTGGGGCAGGATAGAAAGCGACTGTCTGTGCGGTACTTTGTTTAGTCACGGGAGCCAGGAGAGACAGGGGATGGATTTCGATACAATTCTAGCCTCTTTTGGAGACTTCGGACCGTATCAGAGGAAACTGTTCGTGTTTAATGCGGCTTTTTTGGTGACAGTCCCGTTCATAGTATTTGCGCAAGTCTTCATAAGCGACGATGTCGACTTCGTGTGCCTGGCTGGGATTCAAATTGGTCGTCCCTTAAGGCGACGTCCTTCAGAGCAACTCGGATCGCAGAAACGAAAGGCGGGTGTGGTATTCTTGAGAACTCAATCACCGGAAACTGGTCTACGATATACTCGAGTACTGACCACTTATTCGGACAGGCAGATAACAGCACCTCGTCCTACAGCACGGACATTGAAGGGCAAATATGCGCAAAATGGGGTTACGACTCAACGCAGCATCAATCCACCACAGTCACTGAGGTAATGTTTGTGATACACTACTGCGCATTTCTTCTTTTCGGTCTGAACTATAGACTGAAATTTTAAAAATTGCGTTTATTGTAACATGTCTCTGGTAGATTATATGGTCTATGGAGACTTGTCCTGTTTTTTACTCTCTGTTAAGAGGCAGAATTGGGCAAATTTATCATTTTTTAAAATGCGCAAAATAGTTCTAAAGTGTGCAATAGGCATTGTTGCGAAATGTTTGCTGATGTTGGCTGTGGATCTTGCATTCATATTTTAGGATCATGCATGAATATGCGTGAAGATAAGGTATTTTACGGAGGGGAGGACCATTTGATTTCGGAGGTAGCTGGGGAAAACGGATGTGACTGTAACAACTATTTTATCACCCATCCTGGCAGCAATTTTTTTTTACGAAAGTTACCTTGAAATCATTTTTTGTCCAGTAGCTAGATTAAAAGTAATTTTTAACAAAACCACAAACATTCAAACATGTTGGCTGCAAAATACAGTGTCCTTATAGTGACAGTAGTTGTAACTATTGTTGATTTTTTTATTATTTAAATCTTCAGTGTATCAGGTAATATTTCTTATTCTCCTCTCCAGTTCGGACTAAGTGCTAAATAACAATGCATTGTATACATATATAATGGCTAAAATTCTTGGTATATCACCATGGAGAGTAAAGCAACAAACTGAAGTAAAACCGAACAAAATTCTGAAAAAATAGGAAATGTTACAGGTTCCTTGCCCTTAACATTTTATTATGTAATTATGTTAAAATATGTATACCTTTGCACATGCACATCAGTGACTTTATTTCAAAGCTACACAACCTTCAGAGATGAATGCAGAGATACATTTAGTTAAGTCAATATCCCTGCTTGATGTACAGCACATGGCTTTCAAAATATGCATGAAGGGATGACTGGTCTTTACAATGCTGCAAGCCATTGCCTTCTCTTGTATTTTCCTTAAGTCCACCATTGCATACTATGGTAAAGCGACGCTAAATTTGGCAATACCAGGACTGGTGTTTAGTTTGTGGCTGCAGCATGCAGGCCTTCCCAAAACTTACATTTCATAATTATTTGATATTTAACATACACAAATCATGGAGAATGTAACTTCTATCTATCTGCAATGTCCTATAATTTTGTCTTTATTTTAATTGGTGGTCATAAAATCTTCCCAGAAACTGTTTATGTAGTTCTTTTGAAAATCACTTCGCTTGTAGCAACAAATGTTTACATTAACATACTTAAACTTGTACGTTGTGACAAAATTAGCTCTGTTAAGCCTTTCAGAATATTAAACACATATTCTTCAGAATATGCTTTTCTTATTGCTTGAAGTTTGAACTTTGGTTTTCGGATACCAAGCATTCCCAGAAAATTGGCGTTTTATAAAACGTTATAGAAAATTGTTAACGGACGTTTTTAAAGGGGCAAAGTCCTCCTTGTTTTACCTTATCGTGGAGTAATGTATATGCAAACAACTTGTAAATAAACAGAATACTAGTATACATCCATGTAAACTTAGGTGTTTGCTTTTTCATGGCATATACTCTGTGCAGCAGATTAATTAGTATATTAGTTATAAACCAATCTATGAAAGCTTGGCCATAAATAGCCGCCGTAGGCGGCAGCTTTGGAGACTACTGAAGACACAGTCTACTGTTTGAGGGTACATTGAAACAGTTTTCTACAGCCTTTTCCCATGCTTACTAGGCAGAATTTTTTTCCTAATAAATGGCCAGCATTGATTTTCATTTCGGAAATCCTCCAGCCCTCTCCCACAATCAAATGATTCACCCCGCATGTCAGTGATCGATTCAAGGCTACGTGCTATGATTTCGACAACGAAACATGTCTACTTTCGAAAGATAAACAATGCAGCGGTGACACGTCAGTTAACGTGTTGCACTAGGGCTACTGTCATACCGATGTCTGTCTCTCTGTTTGTCTTTCTGTGTGAAATTAATATCTCAAAAAGCTGTCGGGAATGACCAGAAAGACCATTCTCAAAAATGGCTGCACCGAAGTTGATTAAATTTATCAGTGACATTGACAATATCAAGACCAGAGCATACTGAAAGCGTCTTGAACTATATGTCACCTAGTTACCAACTGCAAAGTCATTGGCATCGCAATCTTAAGGTTTGTTAGCTTGTCATTCATTCCAAAGGGACTGCTCTGCAGTCTATCTGATCTGCAGACAAAACCAGCGTCACCAGAGGGATTAATAAATACGCAAGTATACAGTACATACTCATTGATACTGTTTTCTTTGCAGTGGAACCTAGTATGTGAAAGAAAATGGTTGAGGGAACTCGCCCAGTCTGCAGTCTACGCTGGAATGACGGTCGGATCGGGCATCTTCGGAACAATTTGGGATAGGTGACTACGATCCACCATTGTTAGAAGCGTGGCCTTTCTAGGAAATTGTCTGATATTTATCGATGACAACGAATCGGCCTCCTGAGCCTTGTATTTATAGTTTCGCAGCACTAGGATTGTTGTTGGTTGTCTATTTTTATTGATGACAGTTTCACGTGGTGACCCACAATCCATCATAACAATCTCACATGACTGCCTCTTTAAAGTCGTTTTGGAGGCTGTCTGTTCAGTTATGATAGATTAATATGATCGCCTATGTTCATAGATGAAAATTTTCTCGTCATGTAGTTACGTATGCTAAATACTACCCAGACTTTATTTATAGCAATTAAACAACTGTTCATTCATAGAAGCAGGTTAAATAAACAGTAACTCCTATTCATTTCTGATCGTCGTACATAGGAAACCCTATTCATCGGTGGTAGTTCCTTTAATAGCTAATGTTCATTTGAATCAGTGGTAACACTGTACATGATATATATTGACGGTGGTTGCACGTGCTGATTTTTTGTTCATATACATTTATATCAGAAACGTTCCTTTCTTGAGAGATTTTATTCGCGTTTTCATTAAACCTCAGCATCTCTCAATTTTAGATAACACAAAATGTTCCCAAATGCTCTATGATTCATTCTACTTTCTAGGTATGGGAGATTGCGGTCGATTTCCTCGGCTTTGCTTATACAAAGTATCTTTTGCTTCCTGTCTGCGGCATCGCCACATCTCGCCATGTTCATTTTCTGCCGGTTCATCGTTGGGTGCACATACCCAGGTGTACTGGTGGCATCGTTTACATACGGTATGTTGAGTATAGAATCTGAACACAGCCCCGTATTTTTATTGCAAAGTAACAATATAGCGCTTTTTGTAGCAAATCTACGCCTGTATATTTGTGTGCTATGATATTCTGTTTACTATTTACATTTGTTGCAGTTTCCAAATAATTCCAGTATTCGGTACAAATGCGTCACCTTTTCATGCGTTTTTGTAATTTTTAGTAATATCTTCGACAAATTATGTCCGTGACCTAGCTATAATTGTTTCCAATTTATTAATCGACCAGCAAACCGATGGATGAAAGATACTTATCATATACCCATGACCGTATCGGTGTCTCCTCTGACGCGTCGTGACGTGGAACGTAAAACATCAGTCTGATACGGCACGTTATACGTCATCAATTGTTGTTTATTTCCGGGGACTTTTTTTTTTCCAAAATTGCGACCTCTGTATGTGACAACAAAGCTTTGCCTACGATGTTCTGTGCGAGCCCGAAAAGTGGGAGGGCTTTGAAGCAGAGGGAAATGTGGGGTTACACTATTAAATCACATGTGCTGATATGCAATTTTTATCGCTGCTACAAGCATGTGGGCATTCATACACGAGCGATCAATAGTTTGTTCAGAGCTGCTGGACGGTCGGTCAGCGGGCAGTAACGTCTGCGGCGCACAGGCGGGACTTCTCGCGTCAGCACTATCTGCGTCTGGTACACTGCAGACGATCGCCGACGCTGGAACATTTTCCTCCCCAAAAAAGAGATCTTTAGCTAATAAACTGTTTAAAATTATAGTTACCATTAAAAAAGATTCGTTGTAAATGTTGATCTGAATGGAAAATATTTATTTTTCGATGCAACTTTCTAGAAAATAACAAAATTTGTGTCGAAAACTATCCCGCAAAAAATGTTTCCCTGGCAACGCAAAGCTGCTTTCCATCATGTCTGCCGACGAAAATCTGCAAGAGCTGTTCCTCCTCTCTCAACTGCTATCTGACGAAGAAATATTTCAGAATTTGCCTCCCGAGCCAAGTCTACCACTGCAGCAACCTGACCAGCAACGGTATGTTGATTATTCTGCCCTTGACCAAGCCGAGTTCATTGACACAAAAAGAAACAAAATACCGTTCGAAATACCAACACAGCGGTGAAGCAGTTCGAGCAATGGTTGAAAGCAATGCGACCCACTGAAAACCGCCCAATCTCTGATATTCCGCCAGTCGAACTTGATGAGTACTTGGCATCCTACTTTCTCGGAGCAAGGCAAAAAGATAAGAGTGAATATGAACCCGACACTCTGACTAACTACCAGCGAGGTATCGACCGCTTTCTGCAAGACAGTGGATACGGACATTCGATCATCCATGACAAAGAATTTGAAAAATCGTGTAAATGTCTTGCAGCCAAACGAGTTTCTCTGAAAAAGCAGGGAAAGGAAATAAACCAAATGCTGCCAAAAGGCTGACAGATGAAGAAATAAAAAATACTGACGGATCAAGGTGTCATCGGAAGATCAACCCCCGAGTCTCTGTTAAATGGTGTGTGGACAAATAACACAAAGATGCTTGGATTTCGTGGCGGACAAGAAAACAGACAGTTGGAGTGGGAAGATATTGTGCTCAAAACAACTGCAGGAGGGCTGGAATATCTTGAATTTAATGAGAGAGAAACTAAAACACGATGGGGTCAGGCAGGTGGTCCAACAAGACCTTTCAATCCAAAGATATTTGCGACTCCCGACAACAAAGATTCGTGTCCCATCGAAACGTACCGCCAGTTCGCCAGTCGCCGACCAACGGAAATGAGCACACCAGAAAGTCCGTTTTACCTCGCCATCAACTACGTTCCCGTAAACGACATCTGGTACAAAAAACTTCCGATGGGGCAGAATAGACTTGCCAGTGTTGTAAGATCAATGACCAGTAAAGCAGGCATTGCTGGCAAGAAAACAAATCACAGTATGAGGAAAACGGCCATCACTAACCTCCTTCACGCCGGTGTTCCACCAACGCGAGTCCAGCAGCTCTCCGGTCACAGCAATGTACAGAGCGTCAACAATTACGCAATACCATCGCTTGAACAACAACAAGAAATGTCGAATGTGCTCTGCAACTCAAATACCTCTCAACTATCACACTACACACCAGGCCCTCGTCTCACCACCCCGCCTCACGTCGTAACAACATCGTCAGCGGAAAATACTTTCCAAACGCAGGCTGCGGCAACAGCTGGCATTTTCAGTGGCGCGGTCATCTACGGCGGCTCTTTCACGATCAACGTATCGACTGGTAATTGTCAGCCAAAGTCTCCACCAAGAAAACGTCGTAGGGCAGTCATTTATGACACGTCTAGCTCGGACAATTCCCAGGAGTAGAACTTATACATGCTATGTGTTCAGCAACATTCAAGATTGACAATTTCTGATGATTTGTTTGGAATGATTTTGGTCATGATTGAATTTGATGTTATGATGTTCATCTTGCATTTAACAAATCCATCTTTTTCACTCTGTTCACTTCAATCAAAATTTACCGATATAAAACGAAACATATTACTAGTACATATGAATTAACGTTCCTTTATTTCAGATCTAAGAGAGTTACAGGACAGGTTGTTGTAGAAAATATATGTGATAAATTTGATGTTTACAATTTGTTGTATTTCGCGCTACTTCGTCGTTCCTGTTCATGTCAGCCATGTTTCAGCAAGAGTTATTAAAGTGAATTCAAACTTACAATATTGTCTATGGTGTCCAATCCATGCCAAAATTACTACTTTGATTTTACAACTTGACATGCAACTCCGTTTTCTATTTCACTACTCAACATGCTATTCCACTACTCCGTATCCTATTCCACAACTGTGTATGCTATTCCATTTTCTATTTCACAATTCAACATGCTCTTTCGAATTTCATTTCACAACACAACATGCCATTGCAAATCCTATTTCACTACTCAACATGCTATTCCACTACTCCGTATCCTATTCCACAACTGCGTATGCTATTCCATTTTCTATTTCACAATTCAACATGCTCTTTCGAATTTCATTTCACAACACAACATGCCATTGCAAATCCTATTTCACAACTCAACATGCTCTTCCGAATTTCATTTGACAACACAACATGCCATTGCAAATCCTATTTCACTACTCAACATGCTATTCCACTACTCCGTATCCTATTCCACAACTGTGTATGCTATTCCATTTTCTATTTCACAACTCAACATGCTTTTTCGAATTTCATTTGACAACACAACATGCCATTGCAAATCCTATTTCACTACTCAACATGCTATTCCACTACTCCGTATCCTATTCCACAACTGTGTATGCTATTCCATTTTCTATTTCACAATTCAACATGCTCTTTCGAATTTCATTTCACAACACAACATGCCATTGCAAATCCTATTTCACTACTCAACATGCTATTCCACTACTCCGTATCCTATTCCACAACTGCGTATGCTATTCCATTTTCTATTTCACAATTCAACATGCTCTTTCGAATTTCATTTCACAACACAACATGCCATTGCAAATCCTATTTCACAACTCAACATGCTCTTCCGAATTTCATTTGACAACACAACATGCCATTGCAAATCCTATTTCACTACTCAACATGCTATTCCACTACTCCGTATCCTATTCCACAACTGTGTATGCTGTTCCATTTTCTATTTCACAACTCAACATGCTCTTTCGAATTTCATTTCACAACACAACATGCCATTGCAAATCCTATTTCACTACTCAACATGCTATTCCACTACTCCGTATCCTATTCCACAACTGTGTATGCTATTCCATTTTCTATTTCACAATTCAACATGCTCTTTCGAATTTCATTTCACAACACAACATGCCATTGCAAATCCTATTTCACTACTCAACATGCTATTCCACTACTCCGTATCCTATTCCACAACTGCGTATGCTATTCCATTTTCTATTTCACAATTCAACATGCTCTTTCGAATTTCATTTCACAACACAACATGCCATTGCAAATCCTATTTCACAACTCAACATGCTCTTTCGAATTTCATTTCACAACACAACATGCCATTGCAAATCCTATTTCACTACTCAACATGCTATTCCACTACTCCGTATCCTATTCCACAACTGTGTATGCTATTCCATTTTCTATTTCACAACTCAACATGCTCTTCCGAATTTCATTTGACAACACATCATGCCGTTCCAAATCCTATTTCACAACTCAACATGCTCTTTCGAATTTCATTTGACAACACAACATGCCATTCCAAATCCTATTTCACAACTCAACATGCTCTTTCGAATTTCATTTGACAACACATCATGCCATTGCAAATCCTATTTCACAATCCCATTCTAAACCTAGCTCTGCGGAGCAGGGCATTGTTACTGGCTATCGAACAAGATTCAAAATGGCGGACGCGAAATGGTCCCCTCGCACAGAGAGAGAAATGCGAACTTTGCACAAGTCTAAAAACGCAGCTTAACAAATTGTGTATGTAAACAAGATGAGCGTGCTCGAAAACTAGGATCGATCACGATTTTAAATTAAAAATTGGCTGTTTTTGGAAAGGAAACTGCGCGCTGCAATCAGCAGTTTTGTCTATGGTGCACCGTGCGTGGGAGGCTTATCGTGAAAGACCGAGATTTACTATATGGCGTCTGATACGGATATGGTCCCATCGCAGAGATGAAAGTGGGCTTTGTGTAAGTTCAAAAGCACAGCTTAGCTCATCGTGCATCTAGACAAGTTGAGCGTGCTCAAAATAGGAGATCGATCACGATTTTGGGTGAAAAAAACCGATTGTTTTCGGTGGAGAAACTGCGCGTTGCAACTAGTGGTTGGTTTTGCCTATGCGGTCAGCAGGGCTGTGGTGGGAGGCCTTTAGCCGGCAAGGGGTGGACCATTGGGGAGTGGACAATTTTCGAAAAAAAAATTCCCCACAAATTTCAATAAAAAAAATAAGCCAAAGAAACTTGAGAAAAATTGATGACGCACTTAGGTAAAAGGAAAAAAAATCCGTCAAAAGTTACTTTCTGAAACACATTTTTATTTTAGTCTGCATCAGATATACTATGATTCTTTGGCCAAGAGGGGGGGGGGGGAGGGGAGATCTGAAGGGTATAATCGTGGCCAGTAAATGAAGTAACTTTTTTATTTTATAACTTTTTGTTCTGTTTATCATATTTTTTCTTTCACTGAAGTTTGGCATCGTAAAGTAATTCGAGATATAAGATAATATAAAAATAATATCTGTGATATCGATTGTTAACAACTGTATTGTGGGTCTTTACACTATGATTAATTAACAAGAATTCAACAATTTAGGCAGCTTGCATCGGTACATAAAATGGGAAATATTCACCAACCATATGACAAACAATCAGTTTCCCACCACAGCCCTGCTGACCGCCATAGGCAAAACCAACCACTGGTTGCAACGCGCAGTTTCTCCACCGAAAACAATCGGGTTTTTTTTCACCCAAAATCGTGATCGATCTCCTATTTTGAGCACGCTTGTCTAGATGCACGATGAGCTAAGCTGTGCTTTTGAACTTACACAAAGCCCACTTTCATCTCTCTATGCGATGGGACCATATCCGTATCAGACGCCATATAGTAAGGGGAGAACCATTTGATTTCTAGGGGGGATATGGAGGATTTTGAGAAAAAAAAATTGTCACCAGGTGAGAGAGAAGAAAAAAATTGATCCTGTCATGGCCTGAGAAAAAAAAAATTGTCATAACAGACAGAAGAGAAAAAAAATTGTCACAATGCACCAGAAATAAGCAAAATTTGGAAACCTTATTCTCATGTATTCTTTGCCGGCGCGCCGCCATAGGCGGCGCAAATGTTTACCACCACAAGCAATTCTTATGTTTCTTTTCCCAGCACTTATGAATAAAGCATGCACTACATAGGTCTACTTTACACCTCATGACACTCAATGTTTTCCTTCCCTTTTCTAACCCAAGAAATCATATTTCAGGATTTCTGTTGCAATATCTCAATGGCATTGGCACTATAAGGGGACTATTTGACTTCTGTAAATTGTGAAAATTTAAAACACAAGACAGGAGTCAATAAACTAAGTGTTAAAACCAATATATTATTTTCTCAATATAAATTTGTCAGAAAGATGTACCTTGACAATAAAAAATTGAGGAACAACAAATATAATGAAATACAATGTGTGAGCCTTGTTTTTCTGACCACAAACACCGGATCGCAAACATACCATATTCAGGTTTTCATTAGAAGCTGGCAGCTGGAGAAATGACACAAGGAGATCACAGATTTTCTGTTCCTGTATATTCATTTGTCTTCAGTCTCTGGCAAACAGAACTGTTTTTCACAAATTGTATTGTCATTGTTTGGTTGTTGAATATTGTGACTCAAAAACTGATCATGCATAAAATGTAAAAGAATATTGCAGTGTTCAATGTCATTTTCAAACAGTTTTACTGAGTGCAAAATAAACGAGTGCAAAATAAACTGAAACTCCTCTCAGATTGCACTATTAACACATCAATTTCTCAAAATTTCCAATACGAGAGGGGAAACCCCCTCTCGTGCTCTGCCCCTTTGGGTATTCTAACAGTTTCACTTAGTAAAAAAATAAAAAACACCTCTCAGATTGCACCAGACTGCACCATTGCACACATCAATATCTTAAAAATTTCCATGCAAGATAGGGGAAAGCCCCTGTGACACTTTCCCCGGGGCCCCCTAAGCCTCTTTCATGTTCTCCCCGTGTACGGTACTTTCAAATTCTGCCCGGTCAGATATCCTAGTGAAAACCCTGTCATAATATCCATCCAAATTAAACAATATACTATATGATTAGATACTGCGTGATCTTTTATATCTTTATTTTATTGTGACTTTGAATTTCATTTTGATGTGTTCACCTTTTTTGAACCATCATGAGTGTTGATGATAGTCTAGCAGGGTACATCAGGATTTGAAAGGTCTTTAAAAAAAGACTTTACTGTTGCTGTATTTTGTAAATTTTACAATTTCGTGTATTGGTATTTAACTTTTCTAAGTGGGGGATCAGTCAAAATTTCAGAGATAGAGAGGGAGGTTACTCAAATTCATCATGGTTGGCGAGGGGGGGTCACTCGAAATTTCGGAGTTTCAGGCCGTAAATAATGACAGCTCCCTTATATACAATGCATTACAAACTTGATGACCAATAAAAAAAAATTGCACTGCTTCTCCATTTGAAAAAAAAATGATGCAGGTCTGACAGTAGAAAAAAGAAATTGCTGTCACTCTGACAGGAAAAAAAAATTGCTCCCATACCCACTTCCTCCATACCCCCCCCCCGAAATCAAATGGTTCTCCCCTAAATCTCGGTCTTTCACGATAAGCCTCCCACGCACGGTGCACCATAGACAAAACTGCTGATTGCAGCGCGCAGTTTCCTTTCCAAAAACAGCCAATTTTTAATTTAAAATCGTGATCAATCCTAGTTTTCGAGCACGCTCATCTTGTTTAGATACACAATTTGTTAAGCTGCGTTTTTAGACTTGCGCAAAGTTCGCATTTCTCTCTCTGTGCGAGGGGACCATTTCGCGTCCGCCATTTTGAATCTTGTTCGATAGCCAGTAGCAATGCCCTGCTCCGCAGAGCTAGGTTTAGAATGGGATTGTGAAATAGGATTTGGAATGGCATGATGTGTTGTCAAATGAAATTCGAAAGAGCATGTTGAGTTGTGAAATAGGATTTGGAATGCCATGATGTGTTGTCAAATGAAATTCGAAAGAGCATGTTGAGTTGTGAAATAGGATTTGGAATGCCATGATGTGTTGTCAAATGAAATTCGAAAGAGCATGTTGAGTTGTGAAATAGGATTTGGAATGCCATGATGTGTTGTCAAATGAAATTCGAAAGAGCATGTTGAGTAGTGAAATAGGATTTGCAATGGCATGTTGTGTTGTGAAATGAAATTCGAAAGAGCATGTTGAATTGTGAAATAGAAAATGGAATAGCATACACAGTTGTGGAATAGGATACGGAGTAGTGGAATAGCATGTTGAGTAGTGAAATAGGATTTGCAATGGCATGTTGTGTTGTGAAATGAAATTCGAAAGAGCATGTTGAATTGTGAAATAGAAAATGGAATAGCATACACAGTTGTGGAATAGGATACGGAGTAGTGGAATAGCATGTTGAGTAGTGAAATAGGATTTGCAATGGCATGTTGTGTTGTGAAATGAAATTCGAAAGAGCATGTTGAGTTGTGAAATAGGATTTGCAATGGCATGTTGTGTTGTGAAATGAAATTCGAAAGAGCATGTTGAATTGTGAAATAGAAAATGGAATAGCATACACAGTTGTGGAATAGGATACGGAGTAGTGGAATAGCATGTTGAGTAGTGAAATAGGATTTGCAATGGCATGTTGTGTTGTGAAATGAAATTCGAAAGAGCATGTTGAATTGTGAAATAGAAAATGGAATAGCATACACAGTTGTGGAATAGGATACGGAGTAGTGGAATAGCATGTTGAGTAGTGAAATAGAAAACGGAGTTGCATGTCAAGTTGTAAAATCAAAGTAGTAATTTTGGCATGGATTGGACACCATATATTGTCAGTGTAATAATTATCCACCAGAACACCGGGATAGTGACCAGAATAAGTAAATTGGCTCCATTCCTTTTATGAACTGCGGTAAATTGCGCTGAAATAATCCTGTTTAGACTGTATACACTCGACACGATGCGATCGACGACTTGATCAGCTGTTGTAAACAAACATGTATCAATGCGCTCAGACCAGCGGCAGAATATAAAAACATAGTCCCTTCGAAAGACTGACAAAAACTAATAAAATTTCTTTATTTTAATTACCTTTTACATAAATATACGGTCATGGGCATATGATAAATCGGTTATCCCACGATATCAGCGCTTGGTTGGGACGTATTGCCACTCGTGAGGGTGCGCGCCGCATCACACTCGTCTTCGACTCGTGTGATGCGGCTCGCACCCTCACTCGTGGCAATACGTCCCAACCAAGCGCTGATATCGTGGGATAACCTCATATTATCATGGAAAGGCAAAATATTATACTTCATATCAATTCATTAACTTTTCCTCAGGAATGATCGGAGGAGCGGATTTTATGGCTGAGCTTTAAAATGTTGAACGATTTGGGCCAACGCATGTTACCTAATGATGAAAAGTCATAATTATTGCATCTACAAATTAAATTGGAGCTCATTAAAGGTAATGTTCAAATTCAGATGATGTTCATTGGACGTAATATACTGTGCATAAACGAACTTACTTTAGGAACTTATTAACCACTTGATGAAGTGTTGCATAAGTTTAAAGTATATGGAAGAATTAGCATTAATACATTTAATCATAGAATGTTAAAGATGAGATGCAATGCAAGCAAGCCATATATAAAGCATGGATTTAATATATTTTTTTAGAAATTGTACTTTTTGATTCCGACCCTCTCACAATTAACACACAGTTATCGAATGGACCGGACCTTCAAAGCGAGCTATCATCGGAAATATGCTGGCGTTGATGTTTCCAGCGGGTCACATGATCTTTGCTGTCCTTTCTTATTTCCTGCGGCACTGGAGGCTTCTACAAATTGTTGTGGAATACCTCAGTTGGCGCTGCTGTTCGTCTTCTTATTCAGGTGCGAGTGTCTCGAACGGTTACTTTTCAGAGGGGACCTTAGCCGTCCGCTGTCTTCATACCACAATCCAACTGTACTCTCGCTACCTTAAATAACTTTTGCCTTGCGAGGGGGAGGGGTTAAACTACATGATATCGAAATGATGTGTGTAAAATGTCGGTTTCTCACGACAGCAAGAGTCTTGGAGAGGGATAAAAACTTTATTTACACAAATGCAATCGCTACCACGGTAATAAGTTCTATTTGATCGTGAAACTAGCTAAACTCATTCATCTTTCCATCTCTTTAGGCGTTTCTGGCATCAAATTCATGTATAACCTAAACTTGCACTTTGCTTCTGCAATCTTATATGTTTTACCATACCGGTAGAAATCGGCCATATTGACAATATGGTCGACTGCCTGAGATTTTCATGACTCACTTAGGTGGCAAAAGCGTACTTAAGGTAGCGAGTATTATATGGTATGGTTGTGCACAAATGGTGAAATCATTTGAACCTCGCCATCTGTATGAGCCCATGACCCCGGGTGACCTTGCTTCCGCCCAATGCCTTTAAAGTTAGAAGTAATGCGACTTTTCAACCATTAATGGATGCAAACTTATCTCTCAATTCAGTGAACACTTTTAATCGTACGATTTGCGATGAAGGTCAATGACTCAACAATTTCAAAAAGCATCAGAATGTAAAGCCTAAACTCAGGTGACGAATAAAAGTAAAAGTGCCCCGTTCTACTCATAATGATGACGCCACAAGTTTTTGATCAGATGAAGTTTTAACAAGCGCTCTTAACAGGACACAACTCGTGCCAAATACAAGTGACTATGTGAAATATAGATTAAAATTGCAATATTTTCGTATTTTTTTTATATCGAAGACTTATTCCAGAATCGCCAAGATGGCTGCTTTCACTCGGGAACGTGAACGAGGCTGATATTATCATACGGGAAGCGGTGCGGACCAATCAAAAGACACTGCCAAGTTCCTATTTTACGTATACTAGAGTATCATCACACGTAAGAAAATAAGAGCAAAATATTTGTGTTTTTTTTCTTTTTATAACTTTCACCACCGGATATGAAATAAGTGTGTTAACTTATTACAGGCTGAGAGGGCTAAGTGCAAGCGTATTTATCAAAAACTCGCGAGGTTATATTAGGGTGCTGTGTTCGAGATCCGTATCCCATGTGGTTAAGTTGCTGGTGGAATGTTTGTGTACAAGTATTAATTTTTCATAAATACCAGAATATCCGTCGCATGAGTGCCCTCCCTACCTAGCGTCCTCTTTCTGCCCTGCTTCGAGCGACCGATTTTCCAATCTGGTAACCTTGTGTGTTTTTGACGATTTCCGAGATATGACATCGAGTATATAGACCCATCATCAGCGGGCTGGACTTTTCTTTATCAGGTATCTCGCGCGCTTTTTTATAAATTAAATCAACGAGAGAGAGAGAGAGAGAGAGAGAGAGAGAGAGAGAGAGAGAGAAGAGAGAGAGAGAGAGGGGAAACAAACTAATAAACACCAGTTTGTAAATGTACACTGTCCCTCCATCATGTGATCAAGGGATTCTTGTCTGCATATAATTGCATCTGCAGACTGAACTTTCTAATGAAATCGTAGAAGTGACATAAGTATGCATGCGTCATCCAAAAAGTCGTCGCGGTCAGACGTCACTTCTGAACAGCACTGAATACTTGTTGGGTTTTCATTTATCTATCAACTTAGGGTCCAAATAAGGTAAAGACGTACAAGCAGGAGACAAGTTCGAAGTCAACTACAAGGACAACGAAATCCTACAACTTCACAGATCTGTTCAAAACTCCGAAACTTCGACAAACCACACTAATCATTTTGTGCAACTGGTGAGTTATTAATATTCACCTATTTCGTGACTATTTAAATTCATAACGGCATGCATATCAGCAATAATTATTCTCGAATATTGGCCATTTTTAAAGTCATTGAATGTCTGTACATCCAATCGGAAACTGTCCGGAGAGGCGGAACGAGGCTATGACACATTGAATATTTTTACAAATGTACATAATCCTTGGATGCCCCGCTCTTTCATAAAGCTATGGAAGGCCTTCTCGGAAAGTCCCATTTTTTAAAATTGAATATTGGGCCCTAGATGCGCCGAATGCCCCAAATACATAAATACAAGAGAGAAAGAACCAATACAAGAGAAACTACTGTGTAAAAGGCGTAGGATGGCTTCCATAAAATATTAAACGCAGGGGTCATCCAGTCTGCGACTGCGCGACTTTCTCCTTGAAAACTGTCTCTTCCTAGAAATTGACGATGAATGTCGAGCAACTGAGAAGCAAATTTAGAATTTGATGCCTGATACGTTAATAGTTCACGACTTTCTTAGCTTTCAAGTCACCGCACGACTTTTGCCAAACAAATTTTCTTTGATGCGTCCCTTCGTCTGCATGAAGCTGCTTCGGCCGCGGTCACCTGTGAGGGTACAGCCGCCACTTTAAAATTTTGGATATGCAGAAAGATCATGTTGAGATATGTTGTGCGTGACAACATACCCGTCTTATGGGTCCATACGCACAGCCGTAGATAGGGCGACCACCTTCCCTTTAAATGCACATCGATAGAAAATTTTGAATTAAATCTCAGACTGCCTACCTACACCTGTTCGGGAAATCCCCTTCAACCCGCGCTCTGCACACGGAACATCTATATGCCGCATAATTAGTACAATCATTATATTGCCATCTTCTTCCCTTGAACTTGAAAGCCAGGTCGTTGGTATGTTCCATTCACACAACTTACAGATTTATTTCTATCCGTTTATGTCGTAAGCCAACATATGTTAAGACATATTGCTCTGACGACTGGTGGCATTCGAACTTTTTGGGCCATTGCGTCGGTTCTTTTTCAGGCCACAGTTTTGCATATGCCTTTTTACAAAAGTGGGCCGGCTTTGTATATTTTTTCATGGATGTAGCATTCTTGTTTATCATATACCCATGACCGTATCCGTGTCTCCTCTGACGCGTCGTGACGTGGAACGTGAAACATCAGTCTGATACGGCACGTTATACGTCATCAATTTTTGTTTATTTCCGGGGACTTTTTTTTTCCAAAATTGCGACGTCTGTATGACAACAAAGCTTTGCCTACGATGTTCTGTCCGAGCCCGAAAAGTGGGAGGGCTTTGAAGCAGAGGAAATGTGGGGTTACATTTTTAAATCACATGTGCTCATATGCAATTTTTATCGCTGCTACAAGCATGTGGGCATTCATACACGAGCGATGTTCAATAGTTTGTTCAGAGCTGCTGGACGGTCAGTCAGCGGGCAGTAACGTCTGCGGCGAACAGGCGGGACTTCTCGCGTCAGCAATCTGCGTCCGGTACATCGCAGACGATCGCCGACGCTGGAACATTTTCCTCCCCAAAAAAGAGATCTTTAACTAATAAACTGTTTAAAATTATAGTTACCATTAAAACAGATTCGTTGTAAATGTTGATCTGAATGGAAAATATTTATTTTTCGATGCAACTTTCTAGAAAACAACAAAATTTGTGTCGAAAACTATCCCGCAAAAATGTTTCCCTGGCAACGCAATGCTGCTTTTCATCATGTCTGCCGACGAAAATCTGCAAGAGCTGTTCCTCCTCTCTCAACTGCTATCTGACGAAGAAATATTTCAGAATTTGCCTCCCGAGCCAAGTCTACCACTGCAGCAACCTGACCAGCAACGGTATGTTGATTATTCTGCTGCCCTTGACCAAGCCGAGTTCATTGAACAACAAAAGAAACGAAATACCGTTCGAAATACCAACACAGCAATGAAACAGTTCGAGCAATGGTTGAAAGCAATGCGACCCACTGAAAACCGCCCAATCTCTGATATTCCGCCAGTCGAACTTGATGAGTACTTGGCATCCTACTTTCTCGGAGCAAGGCAAAAAGATAAGAGTGAATATGAACCCGACACTCTGACTAACTACCAGCGAGGTATCGACCGCTTTCTGCAAGACAGTGGATACGGACATTCGATCATCCGTGACAAGGCATTGAAAAATCGCGTAAATGTCTTGCAGCCAAACGCGTTTCTCTGAAAAAGCAGGGAAAAGGTAATAAACCAAATGCTGCCGAACGGCTGACCGACGAAGAAATAAAAATACTTACTGAGCAAGGTATCATCGGAAGATCAACCCCCGAGTCTCTGTTCAATGCCGTGTGGACAAACAACACGAAGATGCTTGGGTTTCGCGGCGGACAAGAAAACAGACAGTTGAAGTGGGGAGATATTGTGCTCAAAACAACTGCAGGAGGGCTGGAATATCTTGAATTTAATGAGAGAGAAACTAAAACACGATGGGGTCAGGCAGGTGGTCCAACAAGACCTTTCAATCCAAAGATATTTGCGACTCCCGACAACAAAGATTCGTGTCCCATCGAAACGTACCGCCAGTTCGCCAGTCGCCGACCAACGGAAATGAGCACACCAGAAAGTCCGTTTTACCTCGCCATCAACTACGTTCCCGTAAACGACATCTGGTACAAAAAACTTCCGATGGGGCAGAATAGACTTGCCAGTGTTGTAAGATCAATGACCAGTAAAGCAGGCATTGCTGGCAAGAAAACAATCACAGTATGAGGAAAACGGCCATCACTAACCTCCTTCACGCCGGTGTTCCACCAACGCGAGTCCAGCAGCTCTCCGGTCACAGCAATGTACAGAGCGTCAACAATTACGCAATACCATCGCTTGAACAACAACAAGAAATGTCGAATGTGCTCTGCAACTCAAATACCTCTCAACTATCACACTACACACCAGGCCGTCGTCTCACCACCCCGCCTCCCGTCGTAACAACATCGTCCGCGGAAAATACTTTCCAAACGCAGGTTGCGGCAACAGCTGGCATTTTCAGTGGCGCGGTCATCTACGGCGGCTCTTTCACGATCAACGTAGCGACTGGTAATTGTCAGCCAAAGTCTCCACCAAGAAAACGTCGTAGGGCAGTCATTTATGACACGTCTAGCTCGGACAATTCCCAGGAGTAGAACTCATACATGCTATGTGTTCAGCAACATTCAAGATTGACAATTTCTGATGATTTGTTTGGAATGATTTTTGGTCATGATTGAATTTGATGTTATGATGTTCATCTTGCATTTAACGATCAAATCCATCTTTTTCACTTCAATCAAAATTTACCAATATGAAACGAAACATATTACTAGTACATATGAATTTAACGTTCCTTTATTTCAGATCTAAAGAGAGTTACAGGACAGGTTGTTGTAGAAAATTAAAAGTTGATGTTTACAATCTGTTGTATTTCGCGCTACTTCCTCGTTCCTGTTCACGTCAGCCATGTTTCAGCAAGAGTTATTAAAGTGAATTCAAACTTACAATATTGTCCGTGTAATAATTATCCACCAGAACACCGGGACGGTGACCAGAATAAGTAAATTGGCTCCATTCCTTTTCTGAACTGCGGTAAATTGCGCTGAAATAATCCTGTTTAGACTGTATACACTCGACACGATGCGATCGACGACTCGATCAGCTGTTGTAAACAAACATGTATCAATGCGCTCAGACCAGCGGCAGAATATAAAAACATAGTCCCTTCGAAAGACTGACAAAACTAATAAAATTTCTTTATTTTAATTACCTTTTACATAAATATACGGTCATGGGCATATGATAAATCGGTTATCCCACGATATCAGCGCTTGGTTGGGACGTATTGCCACTCGTGAGGGTGCGCGCCGCATCACACTCGTCTTCGACTCGTGTGATGCGGCTCGCACCCTCACTCGTGGCAATACGTCCCAACCAAGCGCTGATATCGTGGGATAACCTCATAATGTATACTCTTTATAATTATCATGATAACTATTTGTATGATCATCAATTGCATATTCTCCTAGTTAAACAACATCTTAAACAATTGAAGAAAATATCGTATGTAACATAAATATTCATGAAAGCAAAATATTGCAACATATGCGATACTATGAGGTTATCCCTCGATATTACATCTTGGTTGGGTCGTATTGCTGCGAGTGCGGTTGTGGGCCGCATCACACGAGTCGAAGACGAGTGTGATGCGGCCCACAACCGCACGAGCAGCAATACGACCCCACCAAGAGGTGATATCGAGGGATAACCTCTTTATCATATACCTATGCCCACGTTATTGAATGAATAAATCTCGTATATTAAAATGTGATACGTTTCACTGTGGTTTTTCTTGATGGACCACGGGCATTCTGTTGTTCTTAAATGATGGTGTATAAGCGTGTAAACATGATTTGTATTTTAGTTTCCGTTTGCCGCTGGAGAACTTACATCGTGATTTAAAAACAAATAAAAGCCTAAAAAAATGAGGTATTATTAATACAAAAGAAACAGTCGCATTCTGCTTGTTCACCTAACTGATTATTCTTTCTCACGCCCGGTCTCTCTGCACCGCGGCATGCACGGCAGAGTTCTTACCAGCGCGTATTTACCGCAATTATGAAGCGCGTAGAATGACGATGGTACGTTGCTATGACTGCCGTGTACATGAGCGCGGTGGCTGGAATGGAACGTGCACGCGACGACAGCTACGCACGCGAGCGCCTCTGAACTGTCGTCTGCTGTCCCGGCCTCAGAGATGTGTATATACTAGCCTCTCCAGAGGGCGCCGTGTATGACCTTCGGGCCACAAGTGGACGCGTTCAACACGTCTCTCAAAATCCACCTTGAACGCTTTATCTGATTGGCTGTTCTCATGGCTAAAGCTGATTGGTTGATTACGCCCGGTAGAAAATAAACACGGAAGTAGCTCGGAGCAGACGACAACTTCGGACAAGAGAAATTTAGAAAGTTTTGCTTGTCTAATATTTTTTTCATTATGTCATACTTGGCCAGAGTCTGTGTGGCTTGCAACACCACAGTTAAGTTGACGAGAAACACTATGTTTCTGTGTTTGGGCGGTGCTCTACTGAAATCGACATCGTTGGTCGCCTTCGAGAATGGGGTGCTGTCGTTTTGTCAGGCAATCAGGGGCAGGTTATCTGTCAAAGGTGCTATCGAAGAATTTTAATTATTGAAGAAAAGATAGCAGAATTTGCATGCATTTGTCATGCTGAAGGTAAGTTACTGTATCATCGATGCCACATGCTGATGCACGTAAACCGTCACTACACAAAGCCTGTACCGGGAAGTACAGGCTGACTACGCGTAGCGACGATATCAATCATTCAATGCCATGAAACTTTCAAAATGTACAAGTGAACAATTGATGATGCGTTAGGCCGGCAGATCGATGTATTGCGCAAAATACAGGGTCTGATACGTATACCATAAATTGTCTCAAACTGTCATACGGATTCTCCATACTTAGGGCCCGGCTCGGATAGAATTAACAGGGAGGCCTGAGGGGAGGGCTGGTGCATGGCTCGGTCCTACCTCCATGGCTGGTGTCACCATTTTTCATGCAAGTGTTTAGGCGAGGTCACTAAATTTTGTGAAAGCGTTTGAGGGAGGACCAGTATTTTTCATACAAGGAAATTTTTATACAATATGACCAAATATGTAAATGACCTAGACAAAATTTCAACACAAGGACTAAACATAACTAAAAAGTGATAAAATTATATCTTACGGCCACATAGAATTAAAAAATACTGATTTTCTGAAACCATCATTGTGCAAATCTAAAACCCTGTCAAGATTTTGACTTACTTGCATGTCTTTATGAAATAGAGTGTTACTAGAGACACAAACTTCACTCTTGGCTCTTTGTCTAATTGCACAAACATAGAAATATATTAAAAAGACAAATCATTTTTGGCATTATTAATTTCACACAAAAATGCAAAGTGTACGTTCTCTCAGCCAAGGACAATAATTCTATTGTTATGCTGTCAAAGTTTGTACATCAAATTTTTTCAAGGGACAGTTCAGGTTGTTAAAACATTTCTGACTTATAAAAATATAATTTAAATCATAATAGTGTTACAAAAATCATGCCATTTCAAAATATTCTACTTCAGACATGAGAATTCACCTCCCAAGCTGCTTACATCATGTTGGCACCATTTTCATCAAAGCTCTCCAAAAGATTTTAAATAATAAAAGTGCTACTAAATCACACTATTTCATTTATTCTTTAAAAATCCTCAGCATATGAAGGAGCGGAATCTCCTCTAATAATAATAATAATAACCATCTTGCAGTGTACCCATTTTCATAAAAGCACCCCCACCCTAATTCTGTCCACACCCTCAAAATGCATATTGTTTTATCATTCTCAACTCTATGGCATCACAAAAGGGAGCAATATTTGTAAAGTTATATTTGCTGATTGTCTGGTATGTATATTACAGTGAATGTGTCCATAGTTGCCAGACTGAGTCCCGGGCTCAGTATTATTGCATGATAATCTTTCAGTTGTAAGTCCAATCTTCTCACACAATTTTTACAAATTTTCATTTTATATTTCAGAGTCATCTGTTACAGGGGTAGAGAATGTAGGATCTAAGTCTGAAAGAGATGCCTATCAGCTCATCAAACCGAAACCAGTTTACAACTGCAATAACAATAACAGTACCAGTAATATCAGTCTAATGATGCATCAGTGTTAGATACATCAGGATTACAGAATCCAGAGATGGCAGACTCAAAGTTGTCAATACCATTGAAACAAGTATGTCAAACAATGATTAATGATTTTGTGTAGAAATCTCGAGTTTCCTATTTTTACTGATTTTTTGATGTTCTACATTTTTGGTAAAAATTCATCTTCTCTGTAACTATTTGATGATTGCCGTCAATTGGGTTAGACGCATGCAACGGTGTCTTATCTTTCAACTTTGTTCAAATTATAACACAATTAGGCCAGAAGAAAAAAATTATTGTTCATCGGATTGTTTGGACCAAGGTTCAGGAGCGGCGAGCGAAAATTTTTATTTTTATTTTTTATTTTTAATCCAAGGGTAACGATGTACTAAACTTGACAAGACGGAGAAATTTCTGCCAAAAACCAATCAAGTTTGTGTTATGCTTTGCAAAATTCAGATGTTGCAACAACGTATTGACAGTCAACTCAGGGAAGACACGTCAGAAGTCGAATTCAAAATCCCATGCCCATGAAAACCCGACAAAGTGTAGGGCGCCACTAGTGGCAGTACTAAAATATTTGCAATGCAGAAGTATGAATTTCCCAAAAACCAAAAAAATTTCCAAATCGGCCGAAGTAGAAGCGGCGATTCCAATGAACAATTCATTTTTTCTTTCTGGCCTTAGCAGTATTTGACTTTGGGGACAATTTGTGGATATTGGTCAAAAAATTCTTTCTCAAAAACTACTGATCAAAATGCTGTGAAATTTAATTCTTATGATCTAATAGATATCCTCATTGCAACATACCCATATTATGTAAAAATCATTTTTTTAGCTTGATTTGATAATTGTATTGGAGCAACAATGACACTGACAGACATTGTTACTATTTTATTAGTCCCCGCGGACGAAGTCCGGCGGGAAACTTATAGATTGGGTCCCGTCTGTCCGTCCGTCCGTCCGTCCGTCCGTCCGTCATCAACAGTTTCTCAGACACTGCTGAACCAATTTCGTTCAAACTTGGCACAAAGGCATAGCACTATGACCTACAGATGCACGTCGATTTATTTTGTGATACGATCGAATTTGGCCGCGAGGCGGCCATTTTGTTGCGATTTTTCATGTCTTTGGACCATAACTCAGACATCCTTGAACAGATTCTGTTCAAACTTGGCACAAAGGCATAACACTATGGCCTACATGTGCATGTCAAATTAGTTTGCGATACGATCCAATATGGCCGCGAGGCGGCCATTTTGTTTGCGATTTTTCGTTTCTTTGAACCATAACTCAAACATCCTCAAACTGATTCTGTTCAAACTTGGCACAAAGGCATAACACTATGGCCTACACATGCATGTCAAATTATATTGCGATACGATCCAATATGGGCGTGAGGCGGCCATTTTGTTGCGATTTTTCATGTCTTTGGACCATAACTCAGACATCCTTGAACCGATTCTGTTCAAATTTGGCACAAAAGCAAAACAGTATGCCCTTCATATGAACACCAATTTATTTCGTGAAATGATCCAATATGGCTGACAGGTGGCCATTTTTTTGCGATTTTTTCATGTCTTTGAACCGTAACTCAAACATCCTTGAACCGATTTTGTTCAAACTTGGCACAAAGGCAAAGCACGTACTATGGCATGCATATGCATGTATCAATTAACCTTGCGATAGGATCCAATATGGCTGCAGAACTGCCATTTTGTTGGTATTTTGCATGTCTTTGAAGCATAATTCAAAGGTCTTTACACCCATTTTGTCCAAACTTGGCACAAAGATCAAGCACTATGGCATACATGTCAATTTACTTCGTGACATGTTCCAATATGGCTGCCTGATTGTATTTTTTTTTTCCAATATCGCTGCCCGATGGTCAATTTTTTATTTTTTCATGTCTTTGAGGCTTAATCATATGCAAATATTCCTTAACCAATGTTGTTTAGACTTGGTACAAAGATAAAGTACTATGGCATACATATGCATGTCTACTAATTTTGTGCTATGATTCATGTGGTTAATAGACAGCCATTTGATTTCAATTTTGGTGTGATTTTTTTATGTCTTTGAAACATAAACATAGGTCACTGTCCCTCGATGGACTGATTTGTTCAAACGTGATACGAAGATAAAATACTATGGCTGCATTCTTGTGCACATTAATTTGTTTCATTATATGATTCGAAATGGCTGATGGCTGATTACAACAACATACCCAATCCCATAGCATTTCGAAAATTCCAACATACCATGTGTATAATGTGTGCCGTCATGACACAAGAGGCAGTGAGGGCATCGTTATGTGTGATGTAATCAAAAGTTCCTTCAGTGGTCATTACCGGCAGAGATGAGTCATTTATTGAACGTTCCTCAGATTACTTTATTATGCAAGTCACAGGCCTGATGCACTTGTTGCATCAATGTCATTCCACAGCGACCTAGACCACAACTACCTAGACACCAAAGATTATAACAAATGGACAAGCGGGGACTGTGTCATCAACGATGACTTGTTTCAGTAATTTTGAGTGCTGTGTAATAGAATTAGCGTGGAATTTGATTTTGAAGATTAAATGTTTCGCTCCTGGCCTTTCTTATGGCTATGAAAGAAAAATTCAAGGAGTAATATTTTTTTTTTCATCCTGGCCTTTACTATATCTGAATACATGTATGCTAAAATCAACCTTTGTGTACTTGCAACAAAATACCACTGACTTGTTTGAAACTTTATGATGTGCAGCATTATATAGTCAGACATGTGAAATCTACCTAACCAGTTTAAGAGGTTTTTCCTTTCCTTTTTTAACAGAATGAAACAAAGGATCTTCACTTGGCTGTTCAGACGGGTTTACCACAGTTGATTGCTTCTAAAGTTTTAAAAATCAGATCACTGAATTTTGCAATCAAAAAGAACCTGTTGATTCAGCTGAACAGTGACTGTGAAAGGCTGTCCAAGAAAGATGCCAGTGAAAGTTCAATTTTGAGGTAAAATTCCTTTCAACATAATGTGAATTTTCATGTGATTTCCTTTGAAACAGTAAAAGGTCATTGTTATTTAAGGTTGGTCGTGGTATTCAAGTAAATACTCACAAATTGGTAAAACAAAAACAATTGTTATTAATTTGATGTATCACACTTTTCAAATAAAGTTAATGTGGTGAGAGGCATAAGTTTTTGCTATTTTTGTTGTTATTCACGCACACAAGCTTTGGTAGTGGAAATTCCAAGTCAAACTCCTACACCTTTTCAACAATGGAGCTGCACTATCCTGCATAGAATACCCACAACCTACCTTAATTTTTTAATTTTAATAACTGATGTAAAGTTCCAAGTCAAACGCCTACACCTTTTCAACAATGGAGCTGCACTATCCTGCATGGAATACCAACGACCTACCTTAATGTTTTAATTTTAATAACTGATGTAAATGTTATAAGGGAACACTCATAAATAGCTATTTCTAAAGGTACAAAGTTGCTCATTTCTGACATTATTATACACCTACTGCCGTAACCTATGGGAGTTTGACCGTCCAATAACTTTCCGTATTTTGTATAGTACGCGGAGTCCCGAATACGGGAGACGCGCGACGCGCCTGTTTGACCTTTGACCTAGCGATTATCGGATGTAAACAAACTATTTAACTGTGAGTTGTAGACATAATAACAACTTCTACCAAAATGTATTCATAGTATTAGGTTTAAAACACAAAAACTAATTCTAAATGCAATTGATTTTTATTTTCAAAGACTAATTAAATTGAAAACATTCAGCGAAGTTTGCTTGTACTGCACTGGAAATTAATTGGCTTCGTGCCAACGCAACAATCGCGCGCGTTCCACTCATATCGCGCGTGTGTGCCGCATCCCTCAAAATGTACCATAGAATTAGTTTATGCGGACGACTAATGGAGGGAGGTGTATAATAATAGGGTTATACACAAAATACGGCCCTGTATGGACGAGGGCTCAGTGAGTGACGTATTGGACTCGCCTTCGGCTCGTCCAATACGTTACTCACTGAGCCCTCGTCCATACAGGGCCGTATTTTGTGAATAACCCTATATTATTTCAATTATTTAAGTTTCTTTTGAATTATTATTATTTTTGTTCTCCTCACTTAAATATACTCAATCACCAGTTGTTAAAGTTCAACTCTCACGTTTTGCATGGTTATAATGTGTGAATTCTGTTATAAAACAGTTTTTGGTAAATACCAAAAATTAAATGGTGGAAGTAACCATTCATTATGCCCATGTAAAGCGTGCGAGTTGAGCTGTGACAACCAGAGATTGAGCCCATTTCAATTAGCACAACAATACAAATGATATTTCACAATAAACTTAAACAACTGAAATAATGTCAAAATTGAGCGACTTTGTCCCTTTAATGATTATCTGCAAATCAACTGTCCTGTAACTAGTATCACTCCTTATCTCAAGTTGACAACAGGGAACTCCTTTTTAAGAGTTTGTTTCGATGCTTGTAGTACATAATAAAACATCATAGAGCCATGTTTCAGTACTGTTTGCTATTACTAGTATGTAAATTAAATGTGAATCAAATGTTATTATATCTTTTGCACACAATAAAAAGTCAGATAAAGCAAGCCCATACATATTTTGAAAAAACATAAAGACCATTTGTATACTGTGCCAAAACAAATTATCAACGGTTTTCTCAGGAGGGGCACCTTATTCTGGAAATTCTGAGGGAGAAGTAATTGCTTAAAGGTATAGTATGGCTAAGAGGGTGTATCTAAGTTGTTGAATGACCATTTGGTAGCACATATTCATTTACGTGGCCACCTTGCAAAAATGTTTGATTGGCTAGATCTCAACTTTCCATGGTAACAGTGGCTGAATTTTCATATATCTGTTTACTTTAGACAGGATTACTGACCAGAATCCTACACATTTTTCTTGTCACACAGAAGCAAGACACCTTCTGATATGAAGGAATTTAAATGGCATGGCATCCTGAGAGAAATGAAGGATGAAGTCCCATACTTGTTGGATATTTTGGTTGGTGTTGCAGTCCCTGTGCATAGAGAGGCTACTAACTCAAGCCGGTGTGGAGATGCGCGAATGTACCCGATCAGTACAGTCTATGGTATTCTAATGCAGCAAAGACATCGAGAACTGAGTTTACTTCAGAGGATTAACACCGTGATTTTGAGTGCTGGTAAAGCAGATTCCAAGGTGTATGTTTACTTGACTCAAGAAAATTACAGATGTAATCTTTGGTTGTGTATCAGTGATCCACTTCATTTTTGCTATAAATTGGGAATGCTTATGACAAATCTTTTTATTTCAAGAAGTTCACTTAATTGTTAAAGGGGAAGGTCTATGAAATCTATGAAAAACTGGTGTAAAATCCATCTTTGTTACTAACTTTCACTTACTGATAGCGCCATGGCGCCCATTTGAAAGCCTTTTGTTATCTGTGGATGTGATGTAACAGCCTAGTACTGCACTGACACTTATAGGGTTACCCAAGCTGTAGACTATGGGGAAGCCCTCTAAGTGTCAGTGCAGTGCTAGGCTTTTATGTCACTTCTACCTATAACCAATAGTTTTTAAAAGGGTGTCATCGCACTATCACTTTGTGAAAGTGAATGAATAATTCAGTTTAATTTTTAGTTCATGAACACACAGTCACTGAGTAATCTTCCCCTTTAATATAGAACAGAATCTGAAAGTAATCTTACATAGTGATTCTAGTTCTCTACACGTGAATCTTGCATCATTCATCTGAATACCAAAGAATTATTAAAATTAGAAAAACTCTAACCACTGTCAGACCACAGATGAAATTTTTATACACAAACTTTATTACATTCAGATAAAATTTCCATTCATAATGCAAATGTTATCTCAGGCGTCTTTTTGTCTCATGGTCTGACTCAGACTGGTTACTGACTGTAACAGGGCCATGATGATTTTATTCAGTTCTTACTAACTCTACAAGTTGGCACTGTTTCTCAGGTCAAACATCAACATTCAAGTTGGTCATTTTATGGCACAAAGGGTTTTAATCAAGAGTTCTAATTGTAAAAACGACTTATCTGTCTCTTCATGTATGTAAGAAATTTATCTGATATACTACTATGACAAAAGGAGGATCAGTCTTTCTCTTTTTTCTCTGATTAGCATACCCATCTTTCTATATACTGTATTGTAAGAAACAAGTCGTCAATAGGTGACACAGTCCCTGCCAGTTCAATGTTGTGTAAATCTGATTGTACAATGTTTTGTCATTGAGGCTGCACTTGACTTCTTCAACATGGCCAATGTTACCAGTGAGCCAACCAGGTACATCCCACCATCTCCATCTTCAACTCAACCTGTCAAGAAAGATTATACTTTTGTTATAATTTTCTATTTGCTCAAGTCATTAGCAAATGGATAATGAAAGAGGATGAACTGTATGCGTATACATATAATTTCTGTTTCATATGATTTCAGACTTATGATCGTTTCAACCGGCTTGGTGTCTGTCTGAGTCATCAGCAGGAAATGAATATTCTTGAGTACATAGGAGGAAGATATCAAGATGAAATCATCACAAAGGTGACACAGGGCAGGAAATTTCAAATCACAGGTGACAACCTAGACTTGAAGGAAAATGTTCGGCAACTGTTGGTGAACAACAAAAACAAGGATCATCACTGGTTTACTTTAATATTAGTTTTTGACAGAATTGATTTTTCATCTTTTCCAAATGAAACCCCCAAAGCTAATCTACATGACATGCCGCCGTCATCTTTCATACTATCAAAAGAAGAAAAGCAAATTTTCAGATCAAATCTAATCGTTCTTGTTGCACGCATCATTGTAACACATCTCACAAAATTCCAACATCTTGCTTCTGTTGTACCAGACCACATAGCACACAGATATTCTCAACAAATGGAGCAAAAATCAAGTGTGTATAACCTTCCAATACAATTTAAGGATGAAAAGAAATATAGTGATATGGTAGACATCCAAGTTTCTGTTGAAGATTTTCTTACATCACTGTATGGCAAAGCTAATCAAGAAATCCACATGTACCATTTGGAGGGGATGAGTTAACATGAATTCGTGCACATAAGGCTAAATATATAAGGAGTGGGGCACATACACCAACAGATAGACTAGAGCATGTTTGCCCTATCGTAATTGAAAACTGGCATGCTAAACGTGCTTTCCTGTCAGTTTTGTGGAGTGAATTGTACAGACAGGATTCTTCTAGGGATTCTGGGACTTTAAAATATTATAGGGAACTATTACAAAGAAACAACTTACCTTCTGATGTCACCAAAAATTATGATGCTGCTAAACAATTTCTCCTCTTGATTGTACGCTGTTTTGTCATTGAGGCTGCACTTGACTTCTTTAATATGGCGCATGTTACCAGTAAGCCAACCAGGTACATCCCACCATCTCCATCTTCAACTCAATCTGTCAGAAAGATTATATCAATATGGTTATTGGAAAGTTTGTTGATAATTGTGTGATCCCTGATGTAATAAATGAATCCCAAGCACAATTTGGTGGCCATGATGCTCAGGTCATGGGTGCAAACCAGCAGGATATTGCCCAAGATCATTTATATTCAGTTGTGCATCATCACTCCCATGTTGATTCCGCTGCTGAACATCAAGAATTTCAGCAAGTCTAGGACCACAACTATACATGTGAACATCCCTTGGAAGTATTGGTAGACAACTCCATGGTGATGGGATGGATAGAGTTCGCCTTTACAGTTAACAGGTCCTGGAACTTGGTCTGATGTTCATGCAGCTGGATGACATACACAAAGAAGGTGATGGTGACAGAGACATCATAAATTGGAAATATTTGTTGATGTACTTTAGATCAAAGAAAGCACACCATTCAAATTATGCAATTGAGGCCGTCAATAAGATTGCTTAAGTACAAGCCGTGTTGTCTGAGCAAATGGCACAACGTGTATTATGGGGACGATCTATAAATCAGAAAGGGGGTGCAGGCAATATTTTCCAACAGATTTAGGGAATGAGCTTCACAATAATTTCTTCAAGTCAATGGTCAAAGCGATGGGAGCTCAGAAGACTGAAAAGGCAATCTTGAGAGCTTCAAAAGCAGCCACTGGTCTCTATGACATTACCCGTAATTTTGATAATGTCACAAACATTAAACCAGAAAAAACAGACCACCCAATGAAAACTGAAACGGCAGATATGAATCTTGTGTTGGATGATTTGCGACAGCTAAAACCTTTTCTAGTAACTCCTGATAGGAGGCACGCACACTTTCCAGATACCGGACTAAGCCCTCTGGAGAGACTGAATATTCCAGAGTTATATTCATGGATACAAAGAAAGAAAACTGAGATATTTGATGAAGTTGGCATTCCATATACTGATGACAATAGTGATCATGAGTATGAGTATTAAATGCCCATAATCTGTTGACATGGTTATTTCAGTGAAAGAAAATAGCACAATCACTGATTTTTGAATGGACTTTTATAAAATCAATGAGACTGGATAGCCAATGTTATATAATGCTTAGACCACACGGGGCTTGTAATGAGATCTTAGAGTGTGGATTCCTTTCATGTACAGTGTAGATTGGATAATGACTGTCATGCACACTGCTGTGGCAGTGTTTATTTGTCAAAGGAAACATACTTTGGCATTGAGTAGTTCATTTCATCTTGATGTCACACACAAAACCCCTATTTTTCAAAAGCAAAGGGGTAATTTCAGGCAGTTTTCAGGTTCTGTACTGACTTTTTACTGCACATTGAGTGATTTTATGCAAGCATTATTGATATCACAAAAGGTCAAAAATAGAGACTTTGTCCCTTTAAGCATTTCACTTCGGGGTATATACATTTGTACCTTTAAGGATGTACGAGCGGTAAAATTGAAAATATTGTCATTTCTCTAAATTCTTAATTTATTTTTCTTTGCAAATATTATCAAACTGTATAATGAAAAAAAGGGGTTCACCACATTCATTTGTGAGATACAAGACTGTGAATTAAAATGCTGAGTCAGCATTATTTCATCAATGCATTTTAATGGATGAGATAATTCAATGCTATTTATCTCAAAATTAAGCACGGTGACCATACAATGTTATGTGATCACTATTATTTATTGCTTTGATTAAGCTTTGTGCAAATTTTCATGAAAATGACAATAGCAGAAGTTGCTTTTCCAGCAATGCTCAATGTAATCCTACTGGAAGGGACAAATTCCATGCTTGTGTAACGCTCTTACATCCTTGACGTATTGTAGTGCAATTTGCTTGTTTCATCATTCAATGTAACTCTGGCCACTACTCTCAAATGGGCTGTCATGGTAACAAACTCTTGACTTTTGATTGGTCTTTGTGCAAATTTCCATGTCACAGACGGGGTATCCTTGATACACCCCCTGGTTGAGTATCTTTGCGTCATTTTCTACAGGGTGTTTAGTCTTTACAAGAAAGTAGTTTAACTGACTGTCTTATTGTGTACCTGTGGGATTTTCTTATATTTAAAATCTAAAAGCTCCCAACTCCAATTTCATGCCTCCTGAAGACCTA
Source organism: Ptychodera flava (assembly GCF_041260155.1). Classification (NCBI taxonomy): domain Eukaryota; kingdom Metazoa; phylum Hemichordata; class Enteropneusta; family Ptychoderidae; genus Ptychodera; species Ptychodera flava. The sequence goes on from NC_091934.1 coordinate 14,017,287, forward strand.
ACAACTTTGTGCTTCATTGGCATAGGTTGTCAAGCATTTGGGGACAAGAAACAGATAAATTGTTATTTGAAAGTCTCTTTTGTAATTAACTACATAATTTATTGACTAAAGCTGCTATTATAGTTTTTGTAGGGTTTTTTAGTTAACCTGATTGATTGAATCTTACCAATGAAAGTTTTAAATTGTAAGGTCATGTAACATGTAAGGGTCATGAAAATTGCCTATTCCATGCTGATGGAGTGAATCTTACCAATGAAAGTGGAAAAATGTAAGGTCATGTAAGGGTCATGAAAATGGCCCATTCCATGCCAATACCTTGACTTATAGCTTTGATTTAAACCTTTCACCCCATTTCCCTGTTTAGAGGTCCAGCTTCACCATAGAAGACAATGGACCAAACTATGGTGGTGAAAGGGTTAAAGGGACAAAGTTGCTCATTTTTTTACATTTTTTCTACTACTTCAGTTTCTTTTGGAATATTATAGGGTTATTCACAAAATACGACCCTGTATGGACGAGGGCTCAGTGAGTGACGTATCGGACGAGCCCAAGGCGAGTCCAATACGTCACTCACTGAGCCCGAGTCCATACAGGGCCGTATTTTGAGTATAACCCTATTATTATACACCCTCCATTAACCGTCCGTATAAACTAATTCTATGGTAAATTTTGAGGGATGCGGCACGCGCGATATGAGTGGAACGCGCGCGATTGTTGAAATTAAAATTGCTACAAACCCTACGGGAGACGCGCGACGCGTCTCCCGTATTCGGGACTCCGCGTTCTATACAAAATACGGAAAGTTATTGGACGGTCAAACTCCCATAGGTTACAGCAGTAGGTGTATAATAATATTATTATGGTCTTTTCACTGAAATGGGCTCAATCTCTATTTGTCACAGCTCATCTCACACCCTGTTCATGGACACAATACATGATTACTGCCATCACTGAATTTATGGTATGTGCTAAAAATTGTATTAATAATTCAAGTGGTATGACTATGTGCTGAATGAAAATTGAATTGTAATATATTTCAGTTAGTTTAACAACATAACTGATTTTTTGAGAAATTAAAATTATTGTAATAGGGTCAAAAACGAGCTACTTTGTCCCTTTAGGAATCATATGTTCCTTGAAAAATGTATCTAGAATAGGTTGTTTTTATTGTGTCTTTTTGAATAATAATTCCAGCTGTCTCATATGTATTTGCTTGAAACATTTAAAGTGCACAGTATTGTTGGGCTAAATGAGAGGGATACCAAACGTTCAAGTAGAGATGAAAATATTTGTCAACAGTATGGGCAATTTTGTAATAAATAAGTCATCATTGATGACACAGTCCCCGCTTCTCTATTTGATAAATCTTGGTGTCTAGGTAGCTGTGGAATGACATTGATGCAACTTGCATCAGCTCTATGACTTGCAAAATCATCTGAGCAACATTCAATAAATGACCTATCTCTGCCAGTTATAAGTTTTGATGACAAAGAAATGAAAAAATCACAACAAAATGGCTGCCTGGGGCATAAATTGGATCGTACTGCAAAATAAATTAATATTCATATGTACTGGTACGACATAGTGCTTTGCTTTTGTGCCAAGTTTAAACAAAATCAATTCAAGGACGTTTGAGTTATTGCCGAAAAGACATGAAAAATCGCAACAAAATGGCCGCCTGGCAGCCATATTGGATTGTATCGCGAAAATAAATAGACGTGTATCTGTATGCCATAGTGCTTTGCCTTTGTGCTAAGTTTGAACAAAATCGGTTCAGCAGTGTCTGAGAACCGGCTCCGGACGGACAGACAGGACCCAATCTATAATTCCCGCCAGACTTCATCTGCGGGGACTAAATATGGCCACCATTGAGCATCTTTTCAACCCATTTTTGAGTACTGTATCCAATAACAAGTGGATTTTAAAATGGTTTCAGTTGTAATTTCATCATGTAAATCTTTGTAAACAAGGGAATTATTATCTTAACAAATACTTGATGTCCATAAATTTGAAATGATAGCGGCCAACTTTTATGACATCCAAGTGAACTTACACCCTGGTGTTTTGTTGGTACAATATCATTCAGCTATATATACCAGTACGATATCATACCTTTTGAAACAGCAACAAAAATGTAAGAATGCACGAGACCTGAGTAGTGAACATTACAACAATGTAAAATAACAATTGTATGGTGCACTTTATTATATTGCTGGTTTGTTTACACTATAAAAATGATTTTGAGGTAATAGATACAATGATATGAGACCAAACTATCAAAAACAACGTTAAATTTATGCAGTACACACTACGGTGACAATATGAATACTGGCCATTTCAACAATACAGATCTAGAATGCTCAGTGTGTTTATATGAAATTGTCACAGATGTATCTATTGGTTGCCACTTTTTTACTAAATCTTTAAAAAGGTTTTGTCAAGTATATAATTTTGTCAAGGCAATGTAGTATTTAAACTTGTGATGTATGATGAGTTTTGCTGGTGTCCAAATAAGAAATTTCATTTATTTCAAGATCAAGGATAGGGTTTTTTTATTTCAGGGTTAAATTATTTACATAAGGATCAGTGACACATGAAGTATTTATTATATAGACAATATTTACATGGTTGTGAACATATTTTAAATTGTAGAAAAAGACATAAAAAAACAAAATCAATGACACACTATTCACACACATTTGATCTATGAGTAAATACTAAATCTGCAAGTTGAAAACTTCTCGTAAATATTCAGTCTGGATACCCTTTAAAAGATGTACTGTTCAGTATTCATAAGATATGCTAAATTTTGTTTGGCTTTAAGTTTCTTGTGAAATATTATTGTATTGTTCTACTCATTGAAAGGAGCTCAATCACTGGTTACAACATTAACAGCTCAACTCAAACCCTGTACATGAGCATAATGCATGATTACTTCCATCATTTAATTTTTGACATGTACCAAAAATTGTTTAATAGAAGAACTTGCGTGTTAAAACCATGCACAGAGTAAGAATTGAACTGTAACAACTGGTGATTAAGTATAATTCTGTGAAGAGAACAACATCAATATTCAAAAGAAACGTGTGATATTGTTTGGGGCGTATACGGAAACTTAATCTACTATGACCCGGTGACGTCAGTTTTGTTTCTATACATTTATTACTACAACTACTTAAACTATTGCTACAGTAAAGAAGGTCACCAGTGAGTGAAAGTGGAGAGATTTGTAGAGAGATGAGCGGTGGCTCTGAATCAATCTCAAGGCTAGTAGGGTGCATGAACGCCAGTCAAGTTGAAGTTGAAGTGGCAGTGGCTGAATCAAAGTCTATGTAACATATGATAAGTTTACAAGATATAGCTTATACTTTGGCGGGAAATGAGAGACTTTGTCCCTCTAACCCTTTCACTACCATGATTTGTCCCAAATCCATTGTTTTCTAAGGTAAATCCTGTACACAGGAAGTGCGGGTGAAAGGGTTAGACCACTTCCATTTCAATATCTTCACCTGGGGAACATGATATGCATGTACATGAAATTTTACATACTGAAGAACATAAATGTTTAGGTGAATCATCTAAAGGCTTTGCAAAATCAAAATGGTTTAAGAGAATTTCCCGCAAACATTCAACTGAACTTAGGCAATATTTACGCATTGATGTAGATACATTTCTGATTAAAGCTATGTCTGATTTATTGTAATATAAGATTGCCCTAGCTAAACTACCATCCCTCCCTGCCCTACCTGTTTCTTGAAAGTAAAACTCAATGGTCTTTGGTACCCCAATATGGATCACTTGCCTCACCCGCTGACAATCAAGACCCATCCCAAGAGCTACAGTGGCAAAAACGACTCGCAGAGAAGAAGAAGAATTCATGAGAGAAGAAAGAATTTCTGATTTCATTGCTGCTGTTTGTGGGGCGTGATATTGGTTGAATAGTCTGTATTTAGGAAGACATGGAGCATTGGCAGGCTGAAACTGATCATTGCCAAGAATGTGTTCAAACAAGATATATGCATATCCGCACCATTCTAATGGGAGATAGATAAATGTCAACGGAAAATCTAACTTTCTCTTCTTCAAATCTTCAGCTAGGGGTTCTAAAATTGTACTATAACTTTCTTTTCCGCTTTGGCTTGGTAGACGCAGGTACTTTTCGTAGATGATATTGGGGCGGTTTGGGTTTTCCCTTATCCTCACAGGATTTTGAAGACACAAGGATGACACTATGGCCTCTTCATACTTTTTTGTTGCAGTAGCTGTCAGTGCCAGGTGGGGAATATTTGGAAACAAAGACGCAAGAACACAGAGGCGAGAGTAATCTGGGCGAAAGTCATATCCCCTGTAATAAAAAATTAAAGAGAAAAGTTATGAATTAATAGTGCAAATAAACCTGCAGCAATTATCTACTGGTACACAATTCATGACTCAGCATAAATCTGAAATTTATTCAATGTATTAACCCAAAATTAAGAACCACATCAAAAATGATATGATTTTGAGTTGGTTGAGAATTCTTTAAATTGCATATTTTTTTTCCATTTGCAGAAAAAATCGATCCAGACCTGAAATAAACTCAGAAATAAACAGAAATAAATGTGTTTTTATTGAAATATTGTTGATACATTATATATCGATATCTTACAAGTGTGATAGTGTTGTAGTTTTCTATCTTGGTTGTGTTTTAGGTATGAATGGAGTTGTCACAGTAAGGAAATAATGGGAAGCGCTGATCAATATTCAACAATTAAGTTTCATGGGAGGGGGGGAAACTTAAAGATTTGTTTTTTTTTTATCAGACATTGAAGTATTGACACTGTCCCTTGAGACATGTTCATGTGACAATATAAAAATTGTTGCTTTGCTTTTCTCTGTTCTGTTCTTCAAGCTGAGTGGTCAGGTTCAATTTATTTACTTATTTATTTATTTATTTATTTATTATTAGATGGACAAATGAGATAAACTATGTGCTATAGTACACTTTTTATCTTTGTTGTTTGTCATTTATATTTTCCTACATTTGTGTGGAGAGACTGTTGTGACTATACAAAGCAACAGCAGATAAAAGTGTTCCTGTTCAACGAGGATAAAGGAAAAATAGTAAAACTGGCTCCCTGTGTGTATGCTGACAGTCTCCCACAGAAAGTGCTACAACAGCTAAATGAAAATGACAGGCAAGTGACGTATACCTTGAAATAATGTCTAACTGGATGTTAGTCTGTAATGTATAGTTTATATGGATCTCACGCATTAAAGAAATCATGAGACATGACCATAAACACACATAGACATGCATGTACAGCTGTATTTTAATTTATGCTCACATATTTGAGCTACTCTCCATTTTGTACTCTTGGTATCACCACTTGGTTGTCATGAATTACATATAAACAGTTATATAATCCTGAATCTTCTAATTTTTTCTAGGCTGAACTTGCTGTCATGGCACAGAGGAAAGATCCCTGAAGATGAAATATGGGTCAAACTCGGTGGGGATAAGGGTGGTGGAAGTTTCAAAGCTATGTTTCAGCTTGGAAATGTACCCCATCCTAATGCCAAACAGAACACAGTGGTGTTTTGTCTTTTTGAAAGCGGGGATAGCTTCCAAAATCTGAGTACTGCTTTGGATCGATTCAGGGAACAGTTACATGAACTGAAAGCTTTGACTTGGAAGTAAGTTCATCCAGAAATCTTTTATGGCACCATTTACAAGTGGTATAGCCACACACTGATGACGTCAAGTCGCCGTACACAAACACAGTGTCGTAATTACTAGGCACCTGTGTTTTGTTTACTGCGATTTGACCTAATCTGTTTGTGGCTATACCACTTGTAAATTGGTGCCTCTTTGATCTGCATGGTCTTTACAGGATTTAATTTTATTCAATTTTAGAAGCATGTATCTGATGGCGTAGACACAACAGCGGACATGAAAAATAAAGTACATGGACATCTCATTGCATAAGTGATGAAAATTCTCTACATAAAATATTTATACTATAATATTTATACTATTTATTTCATTGTATCCACTCTCCTTTTTGTCATTATTCTTTCAGAGAGAAACTTTCCGTCTATTTGGCTTTGGTGATTATGAATACCTTTGTAAGATATACGGACTCAGTGGTGCTGGTGGAAGACACTTTTGTTTGTGGTGCCATGTTACTCAAGAAGAGTCACAAATTCCCAGACACTTACGGACCTCCCAGCCCAGATCCATTGACAGCCTAATCAGAGATCATGCCGACTTTTTAGCAGAAGGGCAGGGCAAACTGAAAAATGCAAAGGAGTACAACAATGCCATCAACAATATCATTTTTGAGATCCCCATATCACAGGTAAACTATGAACATACTGAACATTGTTTTAAAAATCCATCAAAAGTTAAAGCTTCTGTCACATTGGTAAAAGTGAATGATATAATTCCTTGTCTGTAGTATATGAATACAGTTTCAGAATTTATTGGTATTTTCAGACACCACTTCATCAGTATAAGCATTTAGAATCAGTAGCTGTGATTGATATTACATATCCTCTTTAATTTTCACATATAAGTATGTGTGCCAAGCTTACATCTTGATCTGGGGATATTCTTGCGGTTTACAACATGTTTGAGGATGACATTGCAAAGTTACAGAAGAAAATAGATCCAAGTGGTACACTCAATCTGGTACAAAGCCTTGACAAAACCCTACAACGGATGAATGTCAAAAGGCAGGCCTACCATGGAAAATCGTTTGTGGGAAACCATGTCCATAAATGCTTGCAGGTGAGTGGCAATCTCCCGCAATCACATTCACGTCTAATATCATGTCAGTGAGCATGTGTGCTAAAGCAACAAAACAACTTACCTTGTCTGATATACTGCATTCTGCATCTTTACCTTGACCGTCTGCATGCCTTGTTTCACCCTTAGTTCCTTCATTTCAACAAATTTTACTCACTGTGTGAAAGATTGTTCAAAATGAATTTATGAAGGTACCATTGTGTGCACAAGGAATTTAGACTGCCAAGGTTTCTTCAATATTTCTTATCTCTGATTGTCTTCATTCATGCAGGATGGCAACATTGACATGTTAACCAATGCTGTAATAGAAGAAGTGAAAGCTGTTAGTCCAGAGTATCAAGATGAGGCCACTACAATATGTACAAAATTCAATAAGCTGTTGAAGATGTTTGCAAAGTGCCATGCCGGCTACAGCAAATGTGATTATATGGAAGCTGAAGAGATAAAAGAGTTGGGTACGTGATTTTCCGATAAAAGCACCATTTTAATACAGTAACATTATTATTTCAGGAATTCTTAGTTACAAAATGATTTTGAGTTATGAGTACACTGACTGATCATCTGGGACTTCCAAAGTTTTATCAGAATGAATTAGGAAATAAGCATGCATTCTTTTTTGTGATGATAGTGCAAAATACTTAGTATGCATGTGTGGATTATCACATGAAAAAACTAAATGTAGAGACAAATAGTGTTCATGAAGATGAGTAAATAGCTAATACTACACTTTGATGGGCATTGATAATTTCCTCTCCTAACAGATAGCTTTGTTTTTATTTCAGAAACTAACATAGATTGTCTTATGGCATTCTACAGAGAGCAATTTCCAAATGCCAAAGTGTCTCCTAAAATGCACATACTGAAGGATCACACAGTTCCCTGGATACAGAAATGGGGTTTTGGCTGTGGGTTCCATGGGGAACAGGGGGGAGAACATGTGCATGCTGATCTAAATAACATTAGATACAACGTTAGGGGACTGAAAGATGACCTAGAAATCACCAAGTGTGTCATGAAAGAACATTGGACACAAGTGTCTCCAACAACTCAGAAGTTTAAGCCTGAAGCTGTAAAGAAAAGATGCAAAACAAGCATGTAGAGTTTTGTACACTTAACTGGAGAGACAGAGGCTGGAGTTGAAATATAGAAATAGTGTTGTTTTTATGGTCATTTGTTTCTATGGTTTTTGACCATAAGAAAGAGCTGATGAACCAATCAAATTTTGCTGATGATGTAAAGAACAAATTTCTTTTTAGGATACAAAACCAAATATTTGTTTCATTACTGTGGAGCTTGGTATGAATTATAATTGATAACTGTGAATGCGATGGTGTTCTGAATAAATACTAATATTCAACTTACCTGTTACAATTGGGAACTTTTCATACATGTACATGTATGATCAATATAACTTACCTTTTATAATAAGCTGGGACTTGGAATTATAATTGATAACTGTGAATGTGATTGTGTTATGAATAAATACTACAATACAACTTACCTGTTTAATGATTCTGCTACGTGAATTACCGGTATGTCATCAACGTCATATATCCAGCACAATTACTTCAAGAGTTCAGAGCAACATGCGATACTTCAGCAACAGTTTCAATAGCTGCAAAATTGTAGCTCTACCGTGAGGCGGTCGGTGAGTTTTTGGTGTTTTCGACCTCGCCCACCAGTACCTACAATGCTGAAGGCCCTGCAGTGTTCAAAATAAGTGTGTCGCACATGACACGGCATATTGATGTGAAATCTCACATATTTACTGCATTTGGTCGCACCAATTTATCACTACTGAAGACTAAACACTATACTACACTATCTTCATCGTATATTGGGTTTGGTATTTGTTCAATCCAATTCCAAAAACATTTCTGGGAGCTGCCATAACCAACTTCCGGTAATGGCCTAGCGGCTGCCAGACTAGAAACATGCTCAATGTTTTTGGAACGCGATCGACATGTTTGAACAAATACCAATAAACGACAAGGTTAAGTGTAGTATAGTGTTCAGTCTTCAGTAGTGATAAATCCGTACGACCAAATGCAGTAAATATGTGGGATTTCACATCAAAATGCTGCATCAAGTGCGACATGCTTATTTTGAACGCTACAGGGCCTTCAGCATTGTAGCACTACTGGTGGGTGAGGTCACAATAACCAAAACCCACCGGCCACCTCACCATAGAGCTACAATTTTGCAGCTAGGGCTATAGACTATTGCCATATATCACAAAAATTCCTCTATACACTTGAAATGATTGTACCAAATAAGAAATGGAAGTCTGGTATAATCTGCCAAAATCTTGTTACCTGGAAAAAAATTACAAATTTACTCTTGTGTAATGAAATTTACATGTTTGGACTTAGAGAAGTCTTTGTTTATACTCATGGCTATCCAGCTGTGATCGGTGAACTTCCTATCTGAACGCTAAATTGTTGTTCAACAAGCTGAGCCAAGGTGCCCTGTGCAATTTTGAGTGGAGGGACTTTACCCCATAGTTAACGACCTCAAACTTTAAGGTTATAAAAATACAAGAAACACCAGTAACGCAATGTGCATGTATCCTCGTTGACAAGGTAGAGAGTTACTTACACTTTGGATATCATGGAGGTTGTAGAAATGGCGGGTAAGAGTCGAGTACAAGTTCACTGCTAACAGAGTCGCCATATTTACGTAGATCTACAGTCTGAACGTAGCTCAATCACCGGGCGACTGCTGTACCGATGTACTATCGTCTCGAATTTCGAGCGCTAATCGAACAAAAAAGATAGAAAATTACTAATTTTGGATTCTCAGATGCTGTCAAGAATGGGAAATAGCAGCACACAGACTTCATGAAAGGCAGCTTTTGACAAAACACGTCATTGAAACACAAGTCTTCCATGTTGTTGACAATGGAAAAATCACTTCCGGTTTTCCTGTCGATCTATGTCGTGACCCCAAGGCCAAAGTTTGTTGACGTCGTCGATGGAGGCTTAGGTCAGATGATACATGAGATCAAACAACATTTTTGTTCGAAAATTGATGGGTAGTATCTTTTGAATGACAAAAATGTATTCTAGCTTGTTTAAATGACGGGAAAACGTTCCGATTAGACCACAACTGATCAGCTTACCTCCAATTTCCACCAACTTCGACGAGTTGGAACGGCGAACACAAAAATTAGCCGGGCATGTGGCCGGTCGCTGCTGTAATACTGGCGCACATATTTTCAATGTCACTATGTCTCCATCTCCCAAAAACTCAAGAACACAAAATTATTTAACAAGGTTTTCGTGAAATTTCAAGAAATTCAAAAAATTGACCGTTATGCTAGTTTCGCTGGGTAAAATCGAAACGAAATGCGATTTTCACGCCGTTTTTTCGGGACAGACAGTGGACATGTGTGGCAATACGATTATGTATTCTAATAACCTTTGACACGTTTGAATATGTCCATTTGATTGGATAAAAGTAGGGGAGGAGACCTGTTGCTATCGACGGTTGCTATGCTATTTGCATATGATGGAAGCCTCGAAACGCGCAACGATCCGCGCATGCGCAAAACTCAATGCACGCACAAAACATACGTGGGAACCTGACGATGTGCGTTACAAAAAAGGGGGACAGGGGGACAGATACTATTACCTTCTAAAACGTCCGCAAAAGGTAAACAATTTTTTTATTTTTAAAATGTAACTCACTGACGATAGAAAGTAAAATACAGAATGAAAACAAAGAAAAAAATGTGAAAATGTAACCCTTGACCTGCCAGGCTTGTTCACGTTCCGTACGACCAAAACACAGGCGCTCCTTAGTTGGGTAGTCTGCTAAGTAGATCGATTTTCGGATCGATCTATTGATCCCGTAGTCGATATGCCCGCCACTGCAACCTAAATACTCACAAGGTGTGCAACACAGTCAATCAAAAAAACACACACACCGATTTGTAAACTGGCCGTGCGCTCGCACAAAACATTCAGAACTACACTCCCATATACCTAGTTGGATCACGAATTTCACCATCTCCTCAAAAATCACGCCAATGAATGTGTTACTCGCGTCATCTTGAAGAAATCGGCCGTGTTTTGTGACCAAGCGCGGTGAAATGCGGCCTGCGAACGATTCTACCATATGACGTCATTTTTTCCACCGCTGATTGGTTCAACTATACTACACCAGTGACGTTTGCCATGACCTTTGTTTTGACCGTTGATTAGCCAATCAGTAGTGGAATAAATTACATCATATGGTAGAATCGTTCTGCAGGCACATTTCACTGCGCTTGGTCTCAAAACACGGCCGATTTCTTCAAGATGATACGAGCAACACATTCATCGGCGTGATTTTCGACGAGATGGTTAAATTTGTGATCCAACTAGGTATATGGGAGTGTAGTTCTGAATGTTTTGTGCGAGCGCACGGCCAGTTTACAAATCGGGTGGTGTGTTTTTGATTGACTGTGTTGCACACCTTGTGAGTATTTAGGTTGCAGTGGCGGGCATATCGACTACGGGATCAATAGATCGATCCGAAAATCGATCTACTTAGCAGACTACCCAACTAAGGAGCGCCTGTGGACCAAAAACAGACTGAGTAAAAAGAAATGCACATTTGAAATAATCTTTCGGGTTCTATCGAAAGGCTTTCACTAAAACTGAAAAAAAATTAAATGTTCTTCTTTGGAATATTATATGGAAGGTTTTTACTACGAAGAGAAATAAAAAATATGTCCTTCCTTCTGCGCATGACGAAACCACAGAACGGCATTTGCTATATTAGCGTATTTTGCGACGTTCGTTGTTGTCGCGACGGAATTCGACTCACTTCATCGGTAAATAATGTCGTCCAGAAATGATTTGCATACCCTTGTGTATATATATATCATTATGTGAAACGACACAGTGCAGGTCGCGCGCGTACCTATAGTACGCGTATATATGCGTGCGTCGTTCCGCCGCGCCGCGACGTTTAGCATCGAAAGAATATGGTCGATGTGGTCGCTTGTGACGTTCCGTAGACACGTCCGACCTTGATCTGGTTTTGTAGCTAAGTAGGCATTTCAATCTGAACGGCATTCTGTTATAAATTTCTTACACAGTTATCATCAAAGTTCGTATTTACATATAAGCAGCTTAGTTTATTCAGACTATCAATTCAGAACAACAGAGTGCCCGTGGATGGACTACATTTGTTTGCGTCATCTTGCTAAGGCGGATTGATATACTAGCGTCTGACGTAATCTATCAGCTGGCTCATTGACAATTATTTTACGGTTGAGCAGAGAAATGCTTGAACCCTGTCATCAAACATGTAGGATATCTACCGAATCCGTACGGTACATGCAAGTGTTGTGTTTGGTATTATTTTCCAGAACGCATTTACCATGAATACATGATATTTTTGAAAGTTGTGCTTTTGAATTTGCCGGTCCTCCGACATGTCCGATAGCACTTTTGCTTGTCGTCTGCGCGTCTGTGCTTATGCACGCGCACGGACGGAACAGCTGGTCTGTCATCGATCTGTCAGTGCCCGTACGGTGTGATGCTCTGCTCTTTAATTTGTTCAAATTGGTAGCACTACTAGCAGGTTAATCCGATATCGACACATGTGTTTTATTTAGTTACCCCGCATTTCCCTATGCTTCAAAACCCTGCCACTTTTGGAGATCGGACATGATATCGTAGTCAAAGTCAAAATCATAGACGGGCACCATGGTTTGTTTGATTAGGGCGCCGCCATGTAAGTGGTCCGGTATGCAAATCAACAGGCCGTATCAGGCTTTGTTATGTAAATCAACAGGTCGTATCACTTTTTCATATGCAAATATTCAATTGAATGAAAGAAAGGCGCGCTGATCATTCCTTTCATATGCAAATCAACAAGGCGTATCACTTTATTGACATGCAAATCAACATGATAAATCATGTCACTGAACTCAGTACAGACACAATACAGGGCATAGGTATATGATAAGTTTTTATATTCATTCAGGTTTTCAGTTGTTTTGCCATATTTTGGATTATCGATGTTTTCGACGTCACTTGCCGGCAACAGATATGTCAATTTCTTCCTGTCTGGGTTTGTAGAAGTAATCGCTATATTCCTTTCGTCGTTCACAATAAACCGCTGGGGGCGCCCTAGGCCAATCGCAGTGTTTTGTCTCATCGGTGGTGTGTTCTGTTTCCTCAGTCCGTTTCCAAAGAACGGTGAGTGCAGCTCAATTTGGCTTTGAATGTTGATCAATTATTTAGCATCACTATCAGCCAGTGACAAAGAGTTAAATTTGTAAAGAATACAATTAACAACAAATACAAATGACCACACCAGAAAAAGAAATGTGACAAATTGTCACATTACCGGAGCAAGTCTCCTTTTTTCAATAGACAAATTTTGCTCAGTGCGAAATCTTGAAATATCCCTCACCGTGTGGAAAAGCGTTCAACTCACTATCGACGATTTATTTTTTAATTGACTAGATTTCGTATGATATGGCAATAAAAATTACGGGTCCAAAATTTATGGCACAAACTCAATTTCCTCCTTAAATTGGTCCTCCTTAAAGTGGCATGGGAAGTTGAGTGTTCTTTCGCTTCTACGTAGTTTCCAGTTTCGATGGTCAATTGAAGTGCTTCTCCCTGTAATCAACTCAGGTAAAAACACTCGACAGTTTAACCTATGTAGGAATTTCTAGTGACAATTTGAAAATTCTAATGAATTTTGTATTTCACAGGTTTTCAATACCTTAGCATTGCCTTCGCACTTATAGCCAAAGTCGGGGCTGCGGCTGCCTTCTGGTCTGGTTTCGTATACGTGGCCGAACTCTACCCCACAGTGGTCGGGTAAGTGTCTTTGCTTATGTGCCGAAACACAACACACATGTGGGCATCGACGCTGCATGTCGCTTCTTTTCTCAAATAAAATAAGCCAGGTATATACGTTTCAAGGATTCATTGGTACTTTCAAGTACGTATACCTGTACAGTCTGAGTAAATTGTAAGTGTTGATTTCTACAGTTTATTGGTTCCTAATATGTCTCTGCAACACGGACATTACTGGGCATTTTCACGTAACGAGTTCAGCACCAAGCGTTTCGACATGCTATTAGCAGAACGACGAAGACATTGTTTTTTCACAAACCAGGGCTATTAAGATATTTGTCATACGTTACGACTAACACAGCTTCAAACATAAGCTTACGTGATTCGAATATTTCTCGGCCAAGATTCAAAGGAAGAACTAACAAAAAAGTGTAATACCTGTAATACGCAGATTTCATCGCATCTGGCTCAGACTGATAAAATGTCTATCTCTTATTACTTGTGTTTCAGGAACAGTGGTTTTAGCCTTTGTATACTGGCAAGCCGTATATCCACGATCATTATGCCCTTCATGCGATTGCTGTCCGATGTATGGCAGCCTCTTCCGTACGTCATCATGGGATCCATGACGGCGTCATCGGGAACGTTGGTGTTATCGGCACCGGAAACGAAAAACCGTCCTGTACCAGCGACGATTGAAGAATTTGAAATGCTACACAAGTGAGTGTGTTTTAGCTTTAATATCGTTTGCTTTTATCCTTAATTTTGTTCAGTCAATGAGTTGACGTGTTTGTAGTTTCGTAATGGTGACACTGTTTTTTGCTTTGTACTGACGACAGTGTATCGGTCTATGGCATGGAGGTAAAACTCTGTACAGCACTGTGAAATCAATCACATTTGTATAAAGGGTATAATCATTGTTCTTGTCTGGAATGAATTTCCGAGATGTTACGGCAAGTAAATGTAGAAGCATGTTTGACACTCTTAGCAAAAATACTGATAAATTGTACATAGGCATGAAAACATAAGCCATAATGATATTGTCATACGTTTCGACTAGCTTTTTCAGTGGTGTAATTTTGTCGCACGTGTCGATTTAAATACATATGTAGCATACGTTTTTGTCATTTGTGTCAACAGTAAACGAAGAAGGCGAAGGGAAAGGGCGACAATGCCGTGGTATCCGGCAAGACAGACCACACGTTCTGTGAATCTGGAATGAGCTGTGATGTGTGATATCTTGTCTCTGATTCTCGAATCAATAAGCTGACTTGCTAATGGTCATTTCAGTTCAGAGGAGATCGGAAAAAATCTCCTGATTTTCGCAAAATGCAATGTTTTGATGAAAGGGAAAAAACTATTGACAAATTGCAATCTCCATCTCAATCTCCAACGTTTTGGGACTCAATACTTCCATGTCTTTGAGCTTGTATGGTATTTTCCTGCTGCCATTAAGATAACGTTATCGAAAGCGGCCTATATTGTCTAGGAACCGAGTTTAATATACCTATCTGGACCAGGAAAGGTTTGGCTAACGTTTTCTCCAGGAAGAGAAATGAATATGTAGGACACGTTATTATAAGCGTTCATAGTGGAATACATTGAAAATGTCGTATTTTCTAAGAAGTACGAATGTTTTTCTTTGTTTTTTCTTGTCTTCCTTTTATGTCGAAAGGATGATTTGTGAAAATTATGTGAGCGAAAAAGGGGAAAAGGTTGGAAAGTATTAATGATCAGAAGAACGATTTACTATCAAGACTGTTTTAAAAAAAAAACCGGAAAGATTTGCCTTATGCAAAGCCCCTCCGGTACAAACAAAGCAATCTTGATTTCAGATTATAGAAAAGCAAAATACAATTTTAAGTTAAAGTTAAACAGTTTAAATGCACAGGGTCAGTATTGCGACTGACAATTCAGGAACTATATTTCGTTGACAGTGAATAGTAAGACTATGTGTAATGCATGGAACGAGTTTGATGACCTTGGAAATGATATTTATTGAATCCAGTAGAAATTATCTCAAGTAAACAAGGTCAATGAAACTGGAATGTGTTGACGTATTTCGAACGTTGTCTATTCGATTCAACTCAATTCAGATACTTGATTGTCTGTCCATAAAACACAAAATTATCTTTCGGCTTATCAAATTTAAATTAATAATGTGGAACAGCAACATAAACGACACCAAAAAGACAAATAGTTCATACGCCGCAATCCTATAATAGGATACAGTTACGTCGGGAAAGAGGGTAGGGTTATATTGAAAGCGGGAAAGTTACAATTCAAACTTTGAAGACCTTTGAGTGTAAATATTTACTTATCAATAAAATCAGGTATGAAATTAAAATTTAATGTGTACCTCTGTCTTATTTGGATTAGTTAAAGAATGCTTGCTTAACGCAGCTCAAGATGATTGGTATACATAGAGGCAAAAATTTAATTGAGCGAAACTTAATTGAATACTAATAACCGCAAAAACACTTGTACGAAGAAAATGAAATCAGTGAAATGGACAGATAGATAGAGATTTGCATAAATAGAATATCAATTATGTACATAACATTAATAATCTTACACCAATTGGTGTGTTGATTTTTAGAATTATTAATGGAATATTGTAATTACGATATCTAAATATGAAATTGGTATGGTATGGTAACATCTGCAAAGAAAACACATGACCTTAGGGTTGGCTGAGTGATATGACTCGTAAAACAGAGCAAGATTTTGCTCAAAAAGGTAACGAAAGCATTCATTTCCCGTTCGCAACCATCTGAAAAACGTACAGATTATTTTTACCACAATACCCATACTGCCATTGTTTTAAAGAATAACTACTGATTTCTTCACCCACATAAATTCATATGTATGTTGTACGCCAGGGGAAAACAAATTAATGGTAGCTCAGTTCGTCACATTATCATTCGTACTGCCCATGACGTCATGCAGATATCAGGATGGTGACCCAGGAACATTTGCCACACCGATGTCTCCTATTCATCGATTTATGCAAGGGTTAGGGAACTGTCATAATTTACGGCATGGGGATCGAAGGAATTTCATCGGAAACTCCGAAATTTCGAGTGAAACCCCCCCCCCCCCGCCAACCATGATGGATTTGAGTAACCCCCTATCTATCACAGAAAATTTTACTGACCCCCCACTTATAAAAGTTAAATATCAATATAATTGTAACATTTACAAAAAATACACAAAAGTAAAGACCTTTCAAATCCTGGTGAGGGCCTACCCTGCTACATTATTATCGATTATCTCACGATAGTTGAAAAAGGTGAAACCAACAAAATAACAACAAAAGTATAGATTTTAAAGCAAACGTTATAAGCAATATCCGACCATATAGTATTGTTTAATTTTGATCGGTATCATGATAGAGTTTTCAGTAGGATATTTGACTGCGCAGAATTTGAACGTACAGGGAGGAGAAAACGCGAGAGGCTGAGGGGAAAGTGAGGGGTCAGAGGGGTGTCCCCTATCTTGCGTGGAAAATTTCAGAAATTAATATGGGCAATGGTATAGCCTGGTGAAATCTAAGAGTTGTTTTTAATTCGTTTTTTTTAGTAAGTAAAACTGTTACAACATCCCAAAGGGGAAGAGCATAAAAGGGAGTACCCCCTCTCGCGTCGAACATTTTGAAAAATTGATGTGTGTAATGGTGCATTCTGAGAGGTATTTCAATTTATTTTACACTCAGTAAAACTGTTTGAAATAACATTGAACACTGATATTTTTATTACATTTTTGCATACTCAGTGTTTGAGCCACAATATTCAATAACCAAACAACGACCATAGATTTTGAAGATCAAAGAATATGCAGGAATGGAAAATCTGCAACCTTCTTTTGTCATTTGCAAAATCTTACATTTCTGTAAATAGTTTTGATCCATTCATCACTTCTTTGCAAGCTCGAGCTCGCAAGTCATGCAATGTCTCCAGCTGCCAGCTTCTATTGGAAAGCCTGAATACGGTATCAATGGTGAAATGTCGAAATGGTTATTGAACTGAAGTCAATTAAAATATGTTTCCGTGATAATAGGCCTAAAGGATTAATTCACCACAGTTCAGTTTTGCCCTAGATCCTGTGAAATTTAGAGAAATTGTGCAGTTGTGCAGTCTGGTCCTATCTGAGAGGTATCTTCAATTTGTTGTTTTACCAGTAAAACTATTAGATCACCCTAAGGGGGAGAGCACGAGAAAGGATATCCCCATCTCGCATCGAAAATTTTGATAAATTGATGTGTGGAAAGGTGCAATCTGAGAGGTGTTTCAATTTGTTTCGCACCAAACATTAAATAACCCCACATTCTGTAGCCACATTTTGAGCACCCCCCCCCCCCCAGTAGCTTTCAATTTTTTTAGTGAACCCCCATCCTATTCTTCCGAATTTTTATTATTTTCTCCACGATTATTGATTCGAATTTATCTTTGATAACAAGAGTTCAATTTATACATATAGTTTGACACACACCAGCCAATATCGAACGCTCCGACCATATACAGCAGCAAAAAATTTACAGACGTTAAATAACTTTACGAATTGCACCCCTTTATCCCCGAACATTAATCCACCAACAGACTGGATGTAATATCAACATAATACATGGCGGCGAACACACAGTATATGAGACTTATAATTGTCAATTGGAATGTAAGCCATTGAATTTTTTTTAAATTGTTGAGCCCTTTCAGCGCCATGGTTGAATGGAACAATTATGATTTTTCAAAGTTTCCTCGGAAGTGATTTCCAAAGATTACCAAATTGTCCTTGAATTGAAGTTCCCAATGTTCGGCTCTGCATAAGAGGGTGCTTTAGAGGGTACTAATGTGAACATACTAAATACTATTTATAGTCTGATCCGTGGATGGGAAAGAAAAAAATTCTCGTCATGGGTTTGTCCCGTGACAGCCTGATTACTGGTCTATATTTTTACTTACATGTGATCATAACTTTCAAACCAATAATTTGCCAAGACTCGGAAGCAAATTCGGCTCCCTTAACTGAGTAAAAATAACCCTTATGTCAAATATTGGGTCAGGGACCCCAAAGCCATGTAGAAACGAGGATGAGCTTATACCTAAAGTTTGGCCTAAGGTTAGATGCATACGCTTGGAACAAGATTTGGAAGTGTAAGCTTTTATAAACGTTAGTTTGCCCAAGTTTCAACAAAGGATAAGCTTCAGCGAATCTTGGGTGTACCAGTCTAAAATTAAGATCGGCACGCTCACCATTGGAACCCTAGAATCCCCTTCGAGAGGGGGCCACATCCTCCCTCTCCAGCTCTCCCCCCTTGCCGATGGCCTTGGGTCATCGGCCGCAGCGGCCTTAACTAGCCACCTGATAAATGTTTACAGCCTGTTGATAACAAACTTAATGAAAGCCCAGCCGGGATTAGATGAATCATACATCCTAGGTTGACATGGTCTCTGGATTTTTCGTGTGTGCCTTTGTACATACGGCTTTGTTTTTTGTCCGACTGAAAGCGTTTGTGAGATTCTGTGTTAGACTGAAAGATCTGTCGCTCGAGGGCACTCTCTACGCTCCAACCCTCTCAGGAGCATTGTAATTTTAATGCATTCACAGTTATGTAGATTTTTTTTTTATTTGTTACTATGTGGAAATAATTTTAAAAAAGGAGTGTAGAGAGCGCCCTCGGGCGAGGGATTTTCTGCGTATATGTGTGTGGTCAAATAAAGAGAATTAACTGCAGCTACAACTTGTTAAACTTGCCTGTTTTCTATTACGGTAGACGACTGCCCAGGCGTAAGTTTTGTCCTGTCTGTGCTTGAGATAAATATTAACTACACAATGTTTTAGGTACTTTTTATGAAGGTTTTGCTCAGCGGCAAAACATTCACGTTATTGGAAAAGATACTAGTTAAGCTGTCAATCGGTGTGCAACATTTGCATTATGACACACTTATAGACGCTCCCACCTGTCTGACGAAATCTAAGCTTACGGGTCGATCTTCGTGTACTCGTTGATTGACCAATGATGGACAAGCTTCTATTTAGTTCAATAATATCATTCTTTTCAATTTACGTATCCGAAAATCCATGTCACACACAAATAAATAGTTTAAGCACTGTTCTTTATCAAATTATAATTTGCTTTTTCTAACTTTATTTGGCTATAGTTTTACATTTAAGAAAATAGCATAGGCACTTATATATTCGTTACCACGACAACACGTGTAAGGTGCCCTGTATATTATGTTTGATGTGAACTTGCGAAGAATATTATTGATGTCTCTTGCTTCGAATTACCTTAGTAACGTAACAAAAATACAATACTTTCTATCAAATTGAACTGAATGTTATTATAAAAATATTGGACTTGGTGCAATTTATGTATTATACCATACAATATCAACGTTAACTATATAAAGTCCGAAAATACTTACACAGAAAGTTAAAGATGCATTTCATATATTTTCATATTAAATCCCGTCCTAGATATTTACAAATACTAAAAAATAAATTGAATGTCGTTGTCAGATTAAGAAAATGTTGCATATCACAGAACAGCATGACGCACATAAGGTCTGGAATTGCTGTACATGACAAAACGTGGATAGCGTACATGGAAGAGAGGGATAATGTAGATGGAAAGAGAGACTTACAACAGATAGAAGCTGCATTACGCAGGTGTTATTAGATAGTTATATGAGAGAGAGAGAGAGAGAGAGAGAGAGAGAGAGAGAGAGAGAGAGAGAGGATTATTTATTGCACCGAAACTTCTTATTTTGCTTTTCTTTACTGACTACAACACATTCATATTTTATTGAGTTAAATTTCTAATGTAAAATTGTTCACAGTGTAAATCGTTATTTGTCTTCTCGTCGGCTACAGTGAACAGAAAACTTTACGACTGACTTGTCACTTGTTGAATTCAATCGTAGTAGCCGTAGTTACAGCCGTTAGTCAGTAAGTACTGAGATGAAGGGAAATACGGATGAAGAATAAAACATGACATGAAACAATGCGGCTTATACACAGCAAGAAAAGTACAGTTAGATTTCAGTACATGCCTGTAACAGGGTCTGACCAGTACCTGTAACAATCCTTAAGAAATAACCTCTGTTACATGACCTGTAAAATTGCTCAGATATCAGCGGTGTATGAACAGGTGTGTATCAGGCCTGGTATTAAAGTAATGTATACAGTGATGCCATTTCTGAGTGTATCCAGTGCTGTGACCTCATGACTGAAATACTGTGTAGAAACAGTGGTGTGTCAGTATTGAATCTACAGGGCCTGTTACAGGGTCTGAAAATTGGTCAGATTTCAAGGGTGTACATTTTCAGAAAAATGGGCAAATTTTGATGACAGAAATGAATACAGGCATAATTGTGTGCACATTAAAAAAAATTACTTTATTGTTATAGTTTTATAGTTTTTTAAATGAAATTTCTAATTCGATGTTGTGGGTGCTTGCCTGTCCGCTTTGAACGTGTAATATAATGCTAAATAAATTGCTGATGAATTGGTCTCCATTTTAATATGCAAGCTAAGGAGGCGTGACTGCAAGAGATATTTGGGACACTATTTACATTATATTTTACACTAATTACATTCATTTTAATTGTTGGTGTGGCAGCTGAAAGTAAAAGTTAAAACACACACACTAATAATGCCAGAAGAACACATAATTATTGTTTTCGTTTCTGTAACCACTCTACCATAATATTGCAAGTTCAATTATAGGTTTACTGTGACAGAGTATTAATATTTTGTTCAGTAATTAGTGTATGTTTAAATTATGTTTTATATTTTTATCAAATTTTAAATTCTACACTGCACTTTTGTTATTGACAAATCAACAAATCTCATTTTTGTCTCTGTAGCTTTGTGGTCACATTTGAGTGACGTTTTCATCAATAGATGATATCTCCAACAGAGGGCGCTAAGCATAGAATCATCATAAGGACACTCGTGACTTTGTACTAGGGGAAAATTGAGACTTCAAAGATTGATATGATTTTCCAAAGAGCGATGTTGGGAAAATTACTTTTGTATGGCGGGTGTATTCAATACTTTCACTTTAAAGTGCGATATTTAAATGATCAAAATACAAACAATTTTGTCCGCGGCGGTTAAAAAGAAATTGTTTGACGAGTAAACCAGTAATTGGTAAATTGGCTGAATGATCGAGCACTGTGATATCTGTTAATGGAAAACTGACCCATGCTTGTAAAATCACGCAATGACAGAGATATTTGAAAAGGAAAATCTTTTGACAGTTTTCCACTTCCTCTCTAGTCGATTTTTGTACGTGGGCGCCCAAGACACCTTGCAGAGATATTAGTACCGTTTCGAATGTCAAGTCATGTTCGAATCTCCGAGGAAAAGGATTTCGCAAGCGTTGCACCTGAAATACGAAGATTTCTTGAGAGAAGACACGCTAAACATATATTCCACGCGGAGTAACCAAGCCCATGGAAATGTTGATCTATCGAGAAAAGTAATGCCCTCCGTCAGCGTTTTCTTGACTGTTCTGAATGCCTTCTGTAGCGACATTAAAGTAATGTGAAGTGCTAGATAACATATATAGTTTCATATATATATAATTTTTATTTTGGGGTAAATTTTTACCATTTTTGGTCAAAAAATTTGTATCTTAAAAATTACCTGTCTGATAGCTTTGGTATTTGCTACACATGTTTTTGGGATGATCTCAATTTGATATGTCCAAATCATGGTGAAATCTTCAATTGTGTATTTTTTGCAGCTTTTTCCCATTTTTGGTGAGGCCATCCCGAGCTGTCAGAGATCCTTTACATAACACTGCGAGCTCTTTCGACGTCTAAGTCGCTTGTTGTATTGCTATATTGGTGTTGAAATGGGTAACATTTAGGTTCTTGCCATTGGTTTTAGACTGCAGTTTCCTTTCACAAGTGAATTTAAGTAAGGACTTAAATTTCCAGGTTCAACAGCAAATGCTTATTGACATACAGAACAAAACGTATGAAACGAAGTCAAAATTAGTTAATGTGTTTTTAATTTCTGAGAAGTAGAGTTTTGAAATGTCACTGATTTATTTCAGAGTTTATTTAAAGGTATTACAAACCATCAAATCTTTTCGTTCATGAAGGACTTTGTTGGACAAGGAAAGCGGTTTTACACCTCCAAGGACCCCTTTACCCACTTTCTGCATGTTATGTCTTACTGTGACACTTTGTGACAACTTGACATGTTGTGCATTATGTTATGTTTACTTTAGTGTGGACAACTATGTACCATGTGCGTCAGAGAAGCCTTGACTAACCTTTTTCCAAGTTTGCAATTGTCTTTACAAGAGGAAATGTCTCAAACTATCTTACTAAAACGGAGTAAACATTTCATACGAATACTGTTTTCAACGCGATAAGTAAGACAAATTTTGAGCTTTTTCAAAATAGATATTTTGTACGTTTTTACAAGTGTGAACATATAATGTAATCCACAATATTGAAGTTAAAGCTGTTTTATCATTACTTTGTTCATATATTTTGAAAACGATCGGCAGTGTTTATAAAGATTTTCTTTTGTTTATGTTTTGATAGGAAGGTGTTTACATCGTTGGTGTTTTCCTCTGACAAACTTTACAAAGTGGCCATGTTTATTTTCCCATTTTACACTAAATAATTGTATTTTACTCAACTAATTTTTGTTTCTTTAGAATAAAATAATTTTACTGAATATTAGTGGTCCGTTATGTTATTTCCAGGCTTGAACACCCCCTGAACGCCAAAAGTTAATGTGTTCAACAAGTGCATATCATGTGTTCAATCCTTTAACACACTTATCGTTGAACGGCGTCCATGCGTTCAAAAAGTTTTACAGCCCTTTGAACGCGTAAATGCGTTCAATTTTGTGAACACATTTCATGTGCGACGTGTGTTCAGATATGGAACACCATGTGTTCAATATAATGTCTGATGAACACATAGTGTTCAAAATCTGCACACGTGTGTTCAAAAATTGAACGCTGGTTGAACACGTAGTGTTAAATTTCTGAACGTCTGGACGCGTTCAAAAAGTGTTACAAAAAAGGCGTTTAAATGGTGTTCTATCCTTGAACACTTAACTTTACAGTGCACCCGTCTAATAATCCACCCGTATCATTTTTATTCAGAATAAACGCTGTAACATTGAAATAGTGTTCTCTTTACGTTTGTTCAAAGAAAAATTCTGACCCTGAAGACATTAAAAGACAATAAATGTATCCACAGATTTCATAAAAAGTTATATCCATGTTACTTTACACGGACAGAGGTCTACTTGAGAAAACCGTTTCATGTCTCTCGCATTATAAGCTGTACATGGAGAGTAATCGGTTACAAATAGTACGACCATCGCTCGTGCAGAGAGACAGACCTTATTTTAATCGCTACTTCAAGCTATGTTTATTCGAGGTGTCTGTTGTCTTATTAAAGTATTTTGTCACATTCACAGTCCCTCCACCAATTACAAACTCTGAGTTCATTGACCTCCGTGGTTTTCGTCACCAATTATCATGTCTACCGTTAATTGCACAGAACGTTGTACCGATGCTCTAGAAATAAATTTAGCTTTTACAAAAACGGGACACATAGTTATGAATAGGTTTTAAGGTTTGATCATAGACCGCCGAGAAAACAAGTTTATTTCGTCTATTTTTTAAATGATAAGTGACGATAGTCACGACTCATAAATATGAAAAGGTCGGACACGGACTCCATGTTTTTTCTGAGATGGCGAGAGCGAAACCGACACAGGAAGGGGGATACAAATATTTACATGGTAAATAACACCAAAATGGGCATTGTATCGATATCAAAAGAATGACAAGCCGTTGACTTTTTGATAAAATTTCTTCATTCGGAGGACCACTCTCTACTCCCGGTTTTCTGAAAGTGCTGTCTGCCAATATTACCGCCCTCAACGGTCACTTCTTCAAATGGGCCATACCAAAGACACCACTGACACACAGCGTCTGGTTAATTGTATTCAAGAGGGACTGTAGAACAATGATATGTAACGATTGACTTCGCGCATTTGGAGCCGTAATTTTGTTTTCTACAGATCTACCTACACGTGCCTTATTTGGAAACGCGAACCACGGGAAACACCTTGAGGTCGTGTCGATCGACACGGTTACGATATAATGCACGGTTGTCTGCAGTTGAAGCTACTGTATATGCACCACTACAGGTGGTACACATCAGAATATCCTAAACATAAAAGGGAAACACTGCAGTTTTGCCGGAGGGTGGGACCAAGCAGGACATGAAGAAAAAGGCCGATGCAATTGTCATACAAATCAGGATGCATGCATATTTAATCTCATGTCACAATATTTTCATTTTCGAGGGAGGTTGAAGCGCACTCGTCATTTGATTATTGTTTGTTGGAAAATTAGGTGATAAGCGCCAAAGTCAACATCCGGGCGTGTCTGCAATTAATTAAATACGCTCAGCTTGGGTTGATAGAGGAATGAAAAGCATAAAGAAAGTTTTACAAAACCAATAAACTTCGTATTTTCCCTATGCTGTTGATTGTATTCTATAGGACTTAATTTTCATCAAACTGCTTGTGTGTGATAAAATCATATTGATATGCTTAGCCGACTGTAGGCATAGGAAAATTCTATGAGAAGAATATTTGCCTTTTGGCACGTGATAAACACCCTGAGGCACGGAGCTTCCTGCGTATCAATTTGTATTTACTCGGTGAAATCAGAAAGACACCGATGGCATAATATTTTCTCCGTTGTTTTTACCAATGTTGGAAACACAGATACCACTGCTTGTAAAACGGTAGACCCTGGCGTTGCGGGGTCTGTGTAGAGCCAATAGTTTTGTGAAGAACAAAACGTTTTCAATTTAAGTAACAATAGCGCAAAAAACACGAACAACACCATTAAACAGACACATCCAAGGGGAAATGGAAACATTAGGAGAGAACCAACCAAATAAAGCAGAACAAAAACGAGCAAACTTTCGAATTTTTTTGATCAGAAATGTCGCGGATGTCAAAAGTAAGTTTGTAAGTTTGTCAAACTGTATTCATTTATTGAAAACAAAGGAAATATAACATATGTACTCGTCACTTACACCTGCCGAGATGTCGACATAGACTCTAAGAAGTTAATATCTCCTTATCAAAGATACCCTTAAATAAAATGTACTTGTCTAGAAATTAATTTACTTTTGAAATATGATCAAAGAAATTTGAGTAAAATCAGTAAAGATATGCCATTCAACTCTCTTGGATCTGCTTTCTGTCACAAACGATATGTATATCGAAATTTGACACTCATAGAATCGTTTTAACGAGGCGTCAATGTTGTGTTTGACACGACCTTTCAAAATTATATTGAAAGAGTGGGTGCTAAGCGATTCTACGTTTTCAATCCTTGGTTCTCGGAATAGTGTCTCACTCATGACAACTTGTCTCTTTCATTTCAATTTTCTAATTAACAATGAATTTTAATTAATCTAGTACTTATTGTAACAAGGGCGATCGTGATTTTTACCGATAGCGAAGTTCAACACGTAAAACAATATGTCTAACATCGATGTAAATAGTTATTTTGAAAATAAAGGTGTTAGGCCAGAGAAAAAAAAAATCTTGTTCATCGGATTTCTTGGACCAAGTCCCAGGAGCGGCGAGCGAAATTTTTTTTTTTTATTTTTTTTTAGGCCGAAGGTAAACGCGGTGGCATTTTTGCACAGATGCAGACAAGGCAAGATAATTGTTTCCCTTTTTACCTGAAATATCTCAGACAAGAAACACTGATACTGGTAACTGAATTCAATACTATATCACTCGACTCTGTGTGAGAAGAGCCTCAGGCTCAACAGTTTATCGAGTTTAAATAAAGTCTAATAATAATAAGAATATATTTCCCAACAATAACATAGGCCATTACATTCACAGTTAGTGTTTGCACAACATATTCTGAGCAGTTCAACATTCTCTCAGAATAAAACTGAAATGTACAGCAAATCACTGAAATTCAACAATTCAGTATTGTCCTATAATATTGTCCTGGTGGGACCTAGCATCTGAGTTTTTTCATTTTACTTTGGCCCCATGTTTTGGCCTCTTTACCACTGTCTACATATACACATTTATATATATATATATACACATAATGGTCTAACAACACTGTACTGTGATCGGAGTGAAGTTATATAGTCATCATTCAGATCGTACTTTAACATCGACGCAACCATGTGTTTTGTCATTGCCGTAAATTTTATACTTTCGATGCAATTTTCATTCAATCGGATGCACCGTCCATCTGCTGTCACGATCTTGTTGAACAAATCGCCGAACGTAATATCAGGACAAACACTGCACTGAATAGCGTCTCTGGAACTAACTGTTGGCCATCACGTCGAATGTTGGCGATCAAATTAATACTCATGTGACATGTACTAACCTTTACAAAACGAGCAAATTTCTGGCCAAATCGACCCACTTTGCGTCGTGATTCGCCAAATTCAGACGTAACAACAACGTGTTGGCGGTCAACTAAGTCCGAACACGAATGAAGTCTCATTCAGAATCCCGTGCCCGCGAAAACCCGACACAGTGTAGGGCGCCACCAGCGGCAGTACTAAAAATATTTGTAATGCGGAAGTAAGAATTTGCCGCGATCAAAAAAAAAAAAATCCAAATATGCCAAAGTAGAAGCGGCGATTCCGATGAACAATTTATTTTTTCTTCCTGGCCTTATTATTATTGGTTGGCATCAGCAGATGGTCTTTGTGGAATATAGTTTATCTTGGAAACGAATGTTCCGATCAGCAGAATAAAAAAAATCACTTCAAAAAGGTGTCATTTTGCTAGCCTATTCATAGAGGTAGACTCTTCCTACCTCCATGGTTAAACCGATACAACAGTTTGACGGCGTTCCGCTGGTATCCTTTTTGTAACGCGAGTATGTCGGTATTTTGTAAGGAATTAGCGCCCACAGCGGCAGGTCTTACAGCTAGAGTCTGATGATACTGACAAAAGATTTTTTGGTTTGCACATAGACAGTGGAGGTAGTTCCCCTCTACTGACCATGGTTTGCGCTTCTACATGTACAGATTACGAGTTCATCACGGCAGTCCAGGGTCCATGTTTATCGGATTAGTTTCTGATCCGCCTAATCAAACACGCGTCAGTATCAGTGTTACATTGCGTCCTCGCTGAATTGAATACTTTTACTATTATAAGAATTTAAATTGCATTAAACGTCAGCGTGCGCCATTGTTTCAAGTCGGTATATAGATAGGGCAGGAGACAACATATGAATCGGCCACAAAAGGCGGTCATTGACCCCAGAAAAAGAAAGGCATTTTTGTTGATTTACCGCAGCGACACCACACAGTGCCGTTGTAACCCGGCGTTGTAACAAGCACTTGCCGGACTCTACGGAAATGTTTATTGGTAACCAGGTGTAATCGTATAATAATTCAAGGTCAACACGCGATTATCGCCACAAAGTAGATTAGTAAACTTGTCCAAGTGATTATGGTCCAAAGACGTAATCGGCTTTCCGTGTCACATTTTGACGAGCAATTGCTAAAACGGGTTACTCAACGTGGTTAGCTGTTTCCGAATTGGTAGCATTTCGAAATGCCAAAATTTTTACTTCGCTTTTTCAAAAGAATGAAACCCCGGTTAACAGATTTAGTTTTTCCTGATGCAAGGATATCACAAAAGCTGTTTCTATAAAACCACGCGTATTATACAATACCAAAATGCGTCGCGAATGGCTGCACTTTGCCAACAAGTGATTAACCTTCGCAAGTCGACGCCCGACATTTCAACAATATGTAGTTACCAAAATTATCGATATTTGGCCATTCCCTTTTAGACAAATAATGTCTTTTAATCCCGTTCAGTTTTGATTGTATCGCGTGCACGTCAATCAGTTCTATACTTCGCGTATGGCACACACCGCGAAAACTCGCAGTCGTTATATTCCCCTGAGACCGTTTGGAAATTAACGTATTCAAGTGCAAATTTCAGTTTTACACTTGTTTTGTGAAAGTTATTACAAAAGTGGGTGCAAAGTCTTTTCAATTTTCACCTTTTGGATTGACTTGTATTGTTACCCGGCCCTCAATACACTGTACTAACTCCGTAGAATAAGCAGAAGCAAAGAAATCATCCATGTTTTACTGTCCATGGTTTTAATACATCAGCATGTTATTATAATTAGCCTTTCAAGTTCATTCATTGGTACCCACGACCATATCTACGGCAATGTAGGTTCGTTCGTGTTGGATGTAAAAAGAGACATTCATGCTGTATGAAAGCATGGCGGTGTGATGTATGTAGGGGGATTTTCTCATGAACTAGCTCTTCGCCTTCGGTTTCCACCCAGAAAATTAAATGGTTGTATTAACTGCAATGCACAAGCTTGAGTAAACCTTGAATTGCAAGTTCACGTAATCTTTTCGCTACAACGCGTATGTAATGAACAAGTAAAGATAATTGTAATTGCTGAATTGTCACCGTATCAAATCTTGTCAAGGCTCCGTGTCATTTAGTTTCATTTTCGGATTAGCAACAAAGGAAAGAATGCACACAATTACATGACTGTTTGTTACACAAACCACTCGTCTGACTTTTGATGAATGCCCTTTTTGTTTTCGTTTTGATTTCTGCGTGAGAGAGCGACGCTTTGGAAACTATGGTGGCAAGTCTGGTTTTTGTTTGTTTGTTCTTTTGACCGGTGTTTGGTTGTAAGGTTGCCGACTTTCTCAGACTCACCGCAATCGAAGACAGTAAAACTTGGCATACCGGGTTGAGAAACAATGTGTGTCAGCAAGCAATTGAACAAACGATAAAAACACTGCAAATGGTGTGTAAAATCGTTTCGCAATTTTTTAAGCTTTGAACAAAAATGAACGCCTATCGCCACTTTACGTGTGAATGCGTCGTTTAGATGTATCTTTCCACAATGCACATTAGAAATGGTCTGCTTCAGGTTCACAATTTGAACAATGCCATACATTTACAACTTCAGTTCTGGTTAAACTGAAGGCCACGAAGCTATCCGTTAAAGACATGGTTTCTCAAAGATATAATCATATCGAGTATAAAGGTTCAACAACGAGAATACAAATATGGCGTAGTTAAATAATTATCGAAGTAAACTGTTACAACGGATCTCTCAGAAAGTAAATATCGGAAGCGATTTCAACTCTAAAAGTAAGGTACGGGACTCCTCGTCGCTTCGCAGGCGACCCAATAGGTTCTGAGTTTTTCACACTGTTTTCTCTATCATTTTCTCTTCTTTCTTCATACTCTGAATGATCGGAATAAATAAAATAAGTGGTTTATATACCTAACCTAACCTGTGACTCTTCATTTATTTTACACTCCATTACAAGGACGTATATCTCTCATACACACATGCTGTAATTAATTAGTCAACACAACTAATTATGCTAATCCGTGGACTTATCAGGGATTTTACGGGTTGGTCAACATCGCGAAAGATAGGAATGGTTACTACTATCTTTCCGATGTTGACCAACCTCTGATAAGTCCACGGATTAGCATAATTAGTTGTGTTGACTAATTAACTACAGCATGTGTGTATGAGAGATATACGTCCTTGTAATGGAGTGTAAAATAAATAAAGAGTCACAGGTTAGGTTAGGTTATATAAACCATTTATTTTATTTATTCCGATCATTCAGAGCATGAAGAAAGAAGAGAAAATGATAGAGAAAACAGTGTGAAAAACTCAGAACCTATTGGGTCGCCTGTGGTCGCTTCGTAGGGACGGCTAAATCAAAGGACGTCTTTCACCTATAGTCTCGGTGAGAACAGCAGGGTGCAGCAGATCTACAATGCAAACTTGGCATAAGTCTTCAAAAATGCATAAATACCCTTGCTGTTTGCTATCGAGATGTGATTTTGATTATTGAAATCGAAGGTCGGTATATGTCGGCCGAGTTTATGTGTGTTTCGGGGTTTTTTGAAGATTCATTCTACTGTTTACGAAACTAACGATGCCTGCCATTGTCATGGAAGCTATTGTTCGGGTTTTCCTTAGTGATGCCGACGATCAGCGATGTTTCTATGGAAATAGTCACATGATGAGATATGGGCGAAGAAGGTGGGGTTTTTAAAATATGTCTAGGAACGCCCTTGATGTGATGAAATGGTAAAGTTAGAAAGATAACATTGCCATACATATATTGATGTCCTTGGACAAGAATGAGAAATAGCGACGAGGTAAATTCCTTCCACAACAGAACAAGAGGAAGCACCTTTCCAAATTTTAGTTAAAAACATGATATCCAATGATCACACTATTTCCGCTTTGTACAATTTGAAAGATTGTTAAAACACCATCATGCACTTCTTGATTCCTGTCTTTGTTCGACAGGAAGTGCACCACTCTGAACAGTGTTTGCTGTGAATGCATAGAGCATTCAAGTATAATCCGTCAAGACCATACACCATAGCTTTGTTTTCAAGCACCTCTGCAACTTTCTGCAAAGGTCGGCGCACAGGAGGGACTGTGTTTGAAATTGAGGTTGCAGGAAAGTTGTCTCAGCTTCCATGGAAAGAGTAAACTGCGTTTTATTCACAGAGGGTGACGGTCAGAAGTGATCACGTGACACCGAAGGTACCCGTGCGAATGAGACAAAATGTAGACTCATCAATCCCATTCATGAAAAGAAATCAAGTTTGTGGCTTCCATTCAATGTTAAGGTGTATTTTGAAGATACGAAATTAAGGGAAGAGTTTGTTTTCTGTCCGTTTCATCCAGTGGTAATCATCACACATGCATTCAGTTGACATGAAGTAAGCACTGCTGAGAGCGGCTTCATTTTTTGTCGAGCTACGTTTAGCTCGACAAAAAATGTTTGTCGAGCTACGTTTAGCTCGACAAAAAATGAAGCCGCTCTCAGCAGTGCTTACTTCATGTCAAAATAATGACAATATTTCGTATTTCAAATGACCATCTTTGCCTTCGATATCCCAAAGTTCATTATTTCCCCTTCAGACAGCCCTCCGAGACACGCCGCTTGACGCCCCGTATCGGATCAAGCTACACAAAGCTGTTAGGCTGTTTCCATCCACTTCTGGACGAAGCCAGCAGGGTGCAACACAAACTGTCGCATTGTTCTAATCTGTGCGTGAGTCATACACCCTCACAAAATAAACTATCACCTGATTGAAGAGCACCTTTATGATTCCGACGATTATGGTTTTGGAATAACACGACTTCCACAAAGAACATCCGCCCGGAATCAATGAACTGTCGAAGCAGACACGCGTGATTTTCATCGTAACAGAATTTCTCTCTGTACAGATAATTTTTTTCTGATTTTGGAAGCAGATATCTCTTCCTACCTCCATGCTGTTATAAAACAAATTAGACCGAGCAGTGGATTGAATATCTACATGAATTTAGGAGATGTGGATTATAATACATTTTCACTTTGCTAATTCCCTCTAAGTATCTTAGCAGAATTATTTTTTATGGTGTAATAACATGAAATAAAATATCAAGAGTTTTACCATGCAGGTTTTCTGGCAAGTTAAGAAGAGTTATCAACGCGAACGTCTCTGGTTCTACCTCCATGATCTCAAGGAGAACGCCTCGGGTAGGGTACGGAAACGCAGTATTGTCTGCAAAATTCAGCAATGGATTCTGAAACTGGTATGCGCTGGAAGGAAGAGGGACATATTTACAGATAGAATGATCATGACATTAAAACGAACCCTTTCATTTGTTTTTTTGGTGACATTTTCAACGGTTCTGTGGAGGAATAACCTACCATATGAGGTGCTGATGGCAGCAATTTAACTCGACACGACATTTGTGAAGACGGTGTGTGAAGACGGTGACAACGATGAGATGGCAACAAAGCCTTCAGAATTATGCCACTAATGGCTAAATTCATTCATAATATGTTCGCATATTAAACTGTTTAAAATGGGTAGGACCTGAGAAATACCTTTTCACCTCCATTTTAACATTGCATTCAGAAAGTAGGTGATAAACGAGCCGATTTATCAGGTAGAATAACCATTGTCAGCATAGTTCGTTTTATATAACTTTGAATTTCTAGCAGACACTGTGTGTAAATACTGTTGAAGAAGTCTGTCCGTCTTTTTCAAACAACAATTTTCCCCATATTAGTGAATGAAAGAGACAAAATTAAGATTTTCAGTATTCCGGTATTTTTTCATTTTGTACTTCAGATCACAGGCCTTTCAGTTCCAGAGTATATTACCAAACAATAGCAAAATAGACGGACGCCAGCGGTGTGCACACTGTATATCGACTATAGTCACATAGAATTCTGTCGCGGCAAACTTCTATAAATTATTACTTTGAAAGGCAAACGCCGGTTAGGTTATGCCCTTGGCTAAAAACACGGCTTTCTGACCAATTTGAACTCTGCAATATCTATGCAAAACAATAGCACTACATGGAAATTGAGGTACTTTGATATAATGAATGTGTGGTGCAAAATAATTGATTGCTTCTCGGAAATTTGAAATCCAGGTTGGCTATTAAACATGCGTGTGAGCTTTCTTTGCAGTCTATAAGTATCTATCACAGCATAGACCCTCGAGAAAAACGATGGTCTATGATCACAGACAGTCCTTGACTGTGAGTGTATGTAGCTTTGGACGGCCTATCATTCGAGACCTCCCGCCCAGACAAGCTACTTGACGCCTCATGTGTGATGCACCATCACAAAACTGTTGGGCTATTTTCCCGATCACGCCTGGACGAAGTCAGCGGGGTGCAACACAAACTATTGTCCCATACAGATTCATGCACCCTAACAAAGTAAACTAAAACCTGCATGGGGTGTGCCTTTATGGTTCCGACAATTCCACGATCGACTTGATAATATACAACACACAGAGAACATACCGCGACATTTGCACTTTAGACATTATGTGATAATGTTGTCTAAGTTCTCCAAGTTTGAGTCTAATATTAGAAGGTTTGGGGAGTGGATGATGCCCGATATGTTGTTTATCGGAAATTATCGGATAAAATCGATAATAACATCAAAGTAAGAGTCTAATGTTAGAAGAGTTACGCAGTAGCCGATGGCCGACATGCTGTTTTACCGGGTTATATAGGATAAACTCGATACTATCGTCTACCTTCTATGTTAAAAATCTAATATTAGAAGTGTGTCAGTGGAAATGCCAAAACACTCTTTTATCGGATAATATCGATATATTATTCATGTTAGAGCACTCTGGTCTCATGCTGCTGGAACTCTCTAACTTGGACATGTTCGACGATATTATCTGCAAAATGTAATGGATGAGTGCATAGCATTATACAGGCAAATGGCATTATTCCCCCTTTCCTACCTATATCATAAATTTGGCATTACTGTTGCTACCAAGATTTTAAAAGCCGTTTATAGGGAGCTCATTGGCAAATCATAACTCTACAAATATTTGGACATTTTAAGAAGATGTCATTATTGGATTGTTCAATCCTATGGACCTCGGCCAGTATACTCGTGACAGAAAATGTTGATTTGAGGGACTGTAGGCCTAGAGGGACTGTGTTTTGATACTATTCTAGCGTTAGCCCGTCAGTCTCAGGGCGCTTTTCAAGGAATAGGATTTTGTGTTACCGGGGAATTGTACGCAGATTTATCAATTGATGATATTTCCGCTAGAGGGCGCCATCGCTTTGCGTTCAGAGATAGGCAACCCACGGTGGCGGGCAGCTTCAAACTTCAATTTCCGTGCAATTAGTTTTCGAGTAACCGGGCTTTTATGTCAAACGATATTTGAAACATAGTTTGCGCTAAAATACGACTAGCTTTGGCAAATATTGTTAATTTTGTCAGACTAGCGGTAGCCACTTACAGCGCATTTCTTGTTACGGTAAAGACGAGTTATCGAAACTCAGGGAATGACAAATAAGGCCGCAAACTAACGTAAAACAAATAACGAAAGAGAAAATATTCATTGGATAATACTAAATTCCTCACGACTGTCACGGATTAACATTTTCAACCCTGACTTATCACACGTGAAATCGACTTATCAACGAAATCCATTGAATTTTCAGCCAGCGCAGAAAATAGCGCCCTCGGCTATTTTTTGACGTTTCGTTCGTTTTTGTCAGCTTTTCACATAGATGCATCGCATCGAAGTACACATGTAGTTTCAGATATTTTTATTGAATGTGAACCAACGTTAGATTGTCATGCCATGATCACATCTGAGATTACAAGCTTAGCATTTTTTGAAATTTATGCTACTGGATTATATAAAATATACGAATCTTCATACTAAAATGTTTTCATCAGAAAATTCTTGCTCTGCTAATTTCGTTTATAATTTGTCGTGTCCTAGAAACCTATCAAAACCATGACTTAAAGCCACCTTGTTAGTTGCTTTTAATCAAAGTAGTTTTTTTGAATCGGGACTCGGATCATGTCAATAATTTTGTGAATTACATCAAAGGTAATCCCGTTGAATTGAAATTAGCCACTTTTTGTTCTTAGACTTCGAATCTCATAGTTTCTTAAATGAAATTTGTAAGTCCCTGTCAAATGGTTGCAGTTCTGGGCGCTTGTCTGTGGGATTTGAACGTTTAATATAATGCTAAATTGATCTCTGATAAATTTGTCTCCATTTTAAAATGCAAGCTAAGGAGGCAAGAGCAATTGGAGACGCTATTTATATTTATTTCAATTGTTGGTGTTGCAGCTGAAAGTAAAAGTGAAAACAAACCTAAAACACATATACTCACAAAGCCAGAACAACAGACTAATTGTTTTCGTTTCTTTAACCATTCTGCCATGATAATAAAAGTTTAATTATTGGCTTATTGTGGCAGAGTATGAATATTTTGTTCAGTAATTCAGTGTATTTTAAATTATTAACTCCACTTTTGTAAGGTTTTTGTCATATTTCATGAAAACTATAGAAGATATTGTATATTACAATATATAATTTTAAAGCCAAATAAATTGTCTTTCCAATGGCAGCCCATAAGCTAGATTATGGTAAAAGTAAGCTCAGCAGATGACTTACAAGACGACACATTTAACAAAAACATATGCGAGTCTGTAATACTCTGACTTCACAGTACCCTTCAAAACATGCAAGTAACGGCCATTCAATACCAATATTTTGTCTATTAAAAGTCTAACTCATATTTTTGACATGTCCCTGTACCAAATAAAATACACTTTATACAAATCATTGCCTTTTGTAAAGTGTCAAAGAAAATAATTGGTAGAATTTGACATTAGTTTTGACTGTAACCAAAAAATTACCTTTCTAATGATACCCCATAAGCCACGTCATGTTAAACAGTAAGCTCAGCAGATGACGTACGAAGACAGGTTTGACAAAAATCCATGTGGGTCACAAAATCGTGATTTTGCGGTACCCTTCAAAAATGACCGTAACAGCTATTGAGTCCCTATATTTTGTCTGTTAAAATCCTATTTCTTATTCTAGGGATCCCAAGGCTTCTAAAAAATACAGGTTTGTTATCCTGTGCGGTGGGGGGGGGGGAGGTGCACGTTGACGCCCCCTCTAGCCTCGGTCTAATAGATTGTTAGTAATGCTTGCTGTATAAGTAAGACAAGGAGGCATAGACAATTTTCCAAATACGTCTTATCAAAATCATTTTATAAAAAAAATATTTAAAAGGTAAATTATAAAAATAGACAGTCATCAACAATCTATTTACTTTAAGGAGAAAATGGCAATATGACTATGTGTGTGCGTTTTAAAGTCTTCTTTTTAAGGCTTTGCGTTAGTTCATTGCATAACAATAAAATGCCCATTCACGATATACCAATGTAGCAAAACTTGCAATTTTAGTGAGTAGAGACAATAATGCATTGTAAATACCCAATTTTGACATTTATTTTCTTCTTCAGCACATTGCAATTAGTAAATAACATCCATAAATCTGTTCGATTTGCTTCATTGGGAGGAAACAATAGTAATCGTATTTTCTTCCGGTGAAAAATGCTGAATTACCAGAAAAAAATCGATTTAAAGTTATCCAATTCTATGACGTCATATTTTTTTCTAAAAGCTTACGCATTTTAGAAAGACCAGTATCTAAGCTTTCTACAAATATAAGGTATATGGCATTTCAAGCCAGTTTATTTCATCCAGGAAAGAATGTTGTACCCCTACCCCCAGCTTTTGCA
Organism: Ptychodera flava; assembly: GCF_041260155.1. Lineage (NCBI taxonomy): Eukaryota > Metazoa > Hemichordata > Enteropneusta > Ptychoderidae > Ptychodera > Ptychodera flava. Next base: position 14,054,066 of record NC_091934.1, read on the forward strand.
CACCCCATACAGATACACGTAATTCAAAATTGACTCTACAGAAGTAGTGTATAGTTAAATATCTGATGTTAACACTTGTTTTCTTGTTTAATATGTCGGAATAAATAATTTAAACACAAAAGGTTGTGAAAAGTTTGCTTAATAAAAAGTAAATCACAATTGTTACATGGTATTTTGGGTAAAAAATTTCAAAATTGTCAAAAAAAATCATTTTAAAGTCGTCCTATTCTATGTACACAAATTAATTTTGCAAAAGTTGGTGTTCCTCAGAAAGAGCAGTATCTGAGATTTCCAAAAATGTAAGGTTTGTGCTATTTCATGCTAGCGCTAGTTTACTCAATTTAGGGGAGGATATAGTACCCCCTGCCCCTACCCATTTATCGCCATTTTTGCGGTACACACAAATCAAAAACCAGTGCAGACAGGAAGTGCATCCCAAAATATCCAATGCTAACATCTTTTTTCTAGTTCAGCAGATCCCAAAGAACAAAAAATACCCATGGAGTAGGTTTATGGGGGGGGGGGGTGCACGGTGGGCCCCTCCAGCCCACGGACTATTGTTGATAATAAACTGCCAACGAAAAAGACAGACAAAGGCACCTCAGACAGATCAACAGAAAAATTTTATCTCAGGGACAAGCAAAGACAGACAACCTTGGCTAATATACTATCTGTAGAAAGTGTTAGTTTGCACACTGTCCTGGGTTAACGTTAGCCCGCTTGTCTGTTGGCGCTTGTTCAAACCTTAGTTAAGATCATGAACTTGAAAGGAAAAGGATATATTGTGTGGTCGGGGATTGCACGCAGAGGGAAGTCGGTTTATCGATTGATGATATTTCAGCAAATGGGCAATATCGTTTTCTGTTCAAAGACAGGTAGCTCGCTGGCGCGGGTAACCTAAAACTTCAATTTTCGTGCATGACTTTTATACATACGATACTTGAAACGTTGTGTGCACGAAAATCCGACTAACTTTGGAAGGTCATCGTAAATTTTGTCAGACCAGTCACTTTTACCTCGTTTGTTATTGCTTGTTTGATAGAAATATTTATTTGATACTAAATTCCTCGCGACTATCCCAAGTTCTGACATGTCTCACTTGAAATCGATTTATTGAGGAAATCCATAAAAAGTTTCAACCGGCAAGGAAATAGCGCCCTCAGTATTTTTTGTGATGTAACTTTCGTTTTTCTAAATTTTTCATAAAGATGAATCGCATGGGGTTTTACATATAGTTTTTGTTGAATTTCAACCGACGTTAGATAATATCACAAGTGTGATAAAAAGCTTTAAACAAGTTTTTTAAGTCAGGCTACGAGATGATTATTGCAAAAACAAATCTCCAAAGTCAAACGTTTTCGTCAGAAACTTTTTGCTGTGCGACGGGCGTGATCATGCAATCGATTGTGCGTAGGAAGCCTGGTAAAACCATGTATCCAAGGCACATTGACTGTCGTTAGAAATCAATAGCTATTATTTTAAAATAGGGACTAGGATCGTGACAATAGTACTCGTGTGAGTAAATCATCAATGGCAATACCGTTGACTAAGGTGATTACGTGGTTGAAAGTAAGGGAAGGGAACTTTTGGCCCCGGGGGTAACTCCCATAGAAGGTGAACCGGTATGTGCCGCCCGAATGGATCACTTTTACACGTAAAAATCCCTAAAATTGGGCCGATTTTCATCCAAAGTAAAAACGCCTTAACATTGGTTGATAACAAAGCAAATTTTCTACGCTTCAGATATACCTTCACTTGCAACAGAATAAAGTTAAGCATTCCCCAAATTTGTCAAGCCAATCCCTAACGATGGGTCGTATTATTGGAATATATACATAGGTAGATGTTTTCGACGTGGGCGGCGAAAAGATTAGGAATACCCCTTTCGTGTTTTTGGCAGCCCGTGCCAACATGTATAGGGCCTGACCACAATGATATTTGTATTCTGCATGTTTTCAACGGCATGAACGTAGTAGCGATAATGCAAGGGCTTTATACATACACTTTATTTACTGATTACACTCGAAGACAGATGTGTAAAGAGTTAACTACTTTTCCAAATTAGACTTATAAAATTTATAGTTTTTTAGATGAAATTTGAAAGTCTCAGCTAAATATTTTCAGCTCTGGGTGTTTGTCCATGCGATTTGATTGTTTCATATGTCGCTAAAGAGATCGTGGATGAATTGGTTTCCAAGCGAAGAAGGCTGGACTACGAGAGTCTGTTGAAGACACTATTTACATTCACTTTAAATGGGGGAAAATTGTAGGCATTGCGGCTGAAAGTTAAACTGAAAACAAACCAAACAAACACACACACACACACACACACACACACACACACACACACACACACACACACACACACACTCACTCATGGAAACATACATACATGTACTCTCAGGCAAAGCAAGAACAACAGATTAATTGTTTTCGCTTCAGTAACCATTCTGTCATAATAATAATGACCCAAGTATTAGCTTATGTTGGGGAGTATGAATATTTTGTTCATTAATATAGTATATTTAAAAATTATTCACTCCACTTTTGTTAATGACAAACCAACAAATCCCACTTTGCCTGTGTTGCTTTGCGGTCACGTTTGAGGGATTCTCGACTATCGATGACGTCTTTGACAGAGGGCGCTATGCATAGAGTCATCATAAGGATAGATGGGGCTGACTTTATTGAAATATCTAACTCAGAAAATTTACCAACATTAAGAAACTTGACAAACAGGTCTTTGCTCTGTAAAAAAGGTGGTAGGGCAGAATGAAACAATGGGAGACCAATAAGTCTCCTCAATGTGGACTATAAGAGTTGACAAAAGTAATTGCTAATAGGGTACGGAAGGTAATTGGCCAAAATATGCAACCCAGATAAGCGTGGTTACATCCCCGGACAGGAGATAGATAACAGTATTGTCGTCACCAGAGATATTACTGAATATGCCAAAATTACCAATAAACCTCTTATTGTCAAAATCTAGACCAAACAAAAGCTTTTCATAGGCTGAATAGAGATTTTCATTTCAAGTCCTTGGCAAATTTAAAATATTGGCATTGACTTCATACTGTAACAGTGCATAAAAGTTATTTACAACAATACTACATGTAAATTAAAATAAAGTGCAATGGCTTTCTTTCTCGCAGTATTCAACTTCATAAGGGTGTGAGACAAGGGTGCCCCTTATCACCATTACTGTATATTATGGCAGCGAAGCGCTAGCCGAAAATATTCGTAAAGATGACAACATAGCAAGTTTCATTCCAACAGACACCCATAAAGAAAAAATTAAGAGTTATGAAGATGCTGCAACTTTATATTGATAAACGTAGAAAGCATTACACAGTCTTTGAAAATGTTCAACTGATATTAAAAAGCAACAGGTGTGAAGCTGAACAAGACGAAATCTAAAGGTTAGGGCAGGGAGTTTTAAAAACCGCACTGATTCACTGGAAGAATAGATTTTTCAGACAAAGTTTTGCAGATCTTTGGGGTTGTTTGGAAACACTAACACATCTAGACAAAACTGGAAAACAGTGATGGAAAAATTTACGAACTGCTTTAAGATCTGAAAAACTGGAAATATGTTCTTTAAAGACAGGGCAATAGTAGCTAATATGCTGACGGCATCGATTTGTGGTACCTGGCATTATTGGCACGTACCTATAGAAGTGACTGACGAAGGAAATAGGAAATTGCGGAATATTATTTGGAGTGGCAAACAAGAAGTTATAAAAGGGGCATTTTCATTCATTGATGTGACGATTGCGGCAAAAAAGTTGTCGAAACATTAATGAAACTATTTGAGGAGAATCCTGAAAAGGAGACCCCTAAATATGCCAAAATTATCAAAGTATTATCACTATCTCCATCCCAATTTCAAAGTTGAACCGAATCCCAACGGTGTGTTTGGATATGTTCGCTCCGTTGGAAGTAAATTATCAACATTGTCTTTACTTCGTTTAGATTTCTGTCCTACCACGAATTATATACATATAATCATAGTACCCGCCAGATTAAATTCGGTGAACTCACGCAAATCTAAATATAGAGACAAATATACGTGTTGGCCAAATGCACATATAAACATATAAAATCATCATAGGGACATTAAAGACAGACTAGCAAAGGCAGACAGAGCGAAATACTTAACCTGCACATAACATGCACCACATTGGCAAAGAATGATGTCTAAGAAACACAGTTGAGATTAAATGTTTAGGTACATATCACCATTATTGCTTGGGTTTTGCAAAATACCGTCTAATTTTCAGTACATGCTTCGCTTCGTTCGGTCACGGAGAGCTTTTATATGAAAGACTTCGTTGGTTGCTCGCTCACCGCTGGTGGTGCACTTTGTGGGCTCGGCGAAATAAAAAAATACCTTGCAATAAAATTGTTAAGCAATCGGGGAGGGGGAACGATCAAATTACCGACAATTACAACACTTTATTATTCAGTCGTCTTGACTCAAAAAGAATTGCAAGCATCAATGTTAATGGCGTAAATTGGAAGACACTCCAAAGAAGTTTAATCAAAACTAGAAACAAAATAGAAAAGCATGGTCGCAACCTTTAACTTGCCAAATGGGAAATCCCGCGTTCGTGCCCGAAATGTAATCCTTGAGTGCGCAAATGAAAAAGAAATTTAGAAAAAAATTGTATCTCTTACTCTGTCAGACAGACAAGAAATTCAAAACAACAAAACCGACATCAAAATCGTAGTAGCGTGTGTCGACAATAACAAGTGCAACATCAAATTATTACTAACTATATTACGTCTTGAATAAAATGCACCCTTCCTAATACAAGGTCAGTTAATAAAAACTAGGCCACCCTTCAATTTCAAGTCAACTAAAATGCTACTTGTCTCCATGGTTGAATACTGTGTTATTTATATTGAGGGAGAAGAGAAAAGCTGATGATTTTGTTGCTTAAAGTTCAAACTCGGTGAATCGTAACACCTCTGAGAGATCAAAGCAGATACAGCAATTAAGGATAAAAAGGCGACATCTATACAGTTCGTGTTCACTCTTAATTTAGAGATGTATTTGGAGCACTGCGCATGCGCAGATTTACATTTGCATAAGCGACCCGTTCGACACGAACATGGTTTTTCTCAGGGCACTCGTCCCGCACCGGGTGCTTTCGGCTCTTGTGTAAAGGCGATGGAGACACATATTCGGGTCAAACTTGGAAGCAGAAACAGTTTGGACTTTCAGTTAACGTCATGGCAACCAGCGAGGGTGGAAAGTTCGGATTTCCGGTAGATTTTATGCAATACTTTCAGCGGTCCTCTCAGAGTTTCCGCCATGTTGTTTCTGTCAGAATATCCATGATTTCATTCAGCTATATTCAAATCCATCGTACAGTGTCTTTTTTGGCCGATTTTTTCATCCCACGTGAACAACACTGTCGATGAACAATTGGTGGACACAAAGGCCAGCATTTTATGGCCGTTGCGCCATGGGGGACATCGGGGGACACTCGACATTTTCTTACATGCATCGCGGCCTACTTCAATTTTGGGAAATTCCGACGATTTAGCTTTGTAGACGTACCAAGAATATGACGATCTTATGCATGGCGACTTATAGAACAGCCCGCGAAGGAATTCTTTTAGTGAAAAAAATACAGCCTTCAACTGTCCACAGTTTCATCCCAGTGTTCAGCTGCGTCAAGTGGTAGCCTGCGTACAATGGTGTGTGTTCCCGGCGCTACACGGCCTCCAAACCGTGTAACGCCAGGAACATACAGCGTTATACGCAGGGCCGGCTACGTCAAGTGGCAGTATACGAATTGAATCAAGTCAGTGGGTACGTACCGCACTTTAGATGGGTTCAAATGTAAAGTGATAAGAGGGGAAATATACACCATTATAAATATTTAGGATTTTGATCCCATTTTAAAATAAATGTTGCATTATCAGATATTGTAGAGTACAATAACAAATTGTGTTCTCAAGAGTAAAAAATTTTGATCTTAGGGTTGCCAAGCATTTATAATAAGTTTTTGTTTTTGAGATGATATATGTATGGGGTCATATGGGTAAGTAACCTGGCCCTGTGATTAGTCAATTTGGTGATGGATCGTAAAGGTCTGCAGTTTGGGTATTTCTACAAGAGATACCTTGAATTTAGTCAGTATTGTTATTGCAGTAATTCTGTGTTGCTTTTCATGACTGAGGATCTGAATTAAAAAAGACACTAAAAAGACACTAGTACTAAGTCATATTGCAGTATCTTTATTATATTTCACAACACCATGAACATGTATAACAATATAAGTATTATAATTTTCAAATAAATACTCTTGCAGTAAATAAATGTTTCTCTGTCTTGTTTTTGTAGTACTTTATAGAGCTGCATGGACAGTCCTGTTGAGTAACTAACTATGAGTGATATGCTGCTGACATGTGTCTTTCATATTAACCTAAGAACAAATGCTTTCATTGCACTGTGCAAAAAATATAATGATGATAAAAAAATAAGAACAAAACCGAAAGAAAACCCTCAAACTAGGTTTTTGGAGGAAATAGTTTTCCCAAAAACAAGAGCAAAATCAAAACACCGTGAAAATCAGCCTATAAGCTTGACTAGACAAACGTTATAATGCACATGAAGCAAATTTTACTTAGGCAAATTTTATCATCCTGGTGTCGTACGTCTGACTAAAATTCCTCTCCAATTGGTTTCCTTCCGTTAGTCCGGATCCTCCCAACCTCATTATGGCGAGACTCCTTTGGCGTCGTTGGCGTGTAGCAAAAGACAGAGGGAAGGGAAATTAAATATAGTTTTAGAAACCTACGTTAGTTATGGAAGCCTAGCCCCCGAGGGTCATTGCGGAAGCTTAGGTTTTTGACGATCGCCTTTGACGTACCTCTGCAGACAAGAGTGCAGTCGTCCATCGGAGCATCAACGTGCGTTCACCGTGGCGATGGCGGAAGAAGTTTCTACCTCCATGCAGCATCATATTTATAATTATAAGCCCTACACAGCCCCATTGCAATACAGGGTTCTCAAAAATTTTTGAAGTAGGCGGAAAATTCAGAAAAGTAGGCGGTTAGCTTCTGTGTGCAACCAGAATCCCTGGGCGGGCGGGGGAGACAGTTCTGAGCAATTTCATGCATTCTTATACAGTGTATAAAAGGCTATTCCAACATACACACAGGGGGAGGGTTTCCTGTGTGCGAGAAATTTTTAAAATTTGAAGGCATTTTGGAGTAATTTCATGCATTATTGTACTGTACGGAAAGACCATTTCAGCATGAGAGTGTTAAGGATTATTTTTAAATTTGAAGACATTTCTGAGCAATTTCATGCATTCTTATACAAGTGTATAAAAGGCTATTTCAACATACACAAAGGGGAGAGGGTTTCAGGGACGGGGTCCCCGTCCCTGTGTGTGGGCAAGAAATTTTTAAATTTTGAAGACATTTTGGAGTAATTTTATGCATTCTTGTACAGTATTTAAGACCATTTCAGCATACAGAATAATCATTATCATTGCCAATTACAACATGTTTTCAAGGGATAAAATTTAAAAAAGTCAGAAAAATTAAGTTGATGTCACTCGGGCCTGTCAACTGCATTCAGTTGACATGGATAATAGCAAAAATTACCAGACTGTTGTGTAGAATTATGTTTAGCTCATGACTTGAACAAACATTTTGAAATACATCATAGAATAGGGGTTTTCACAACCCAGAAAACGATCCGCTAGAATCCTGACCAGCCTGGCTGCACAAAGTGTTTTACTGATTTAAATAAACTTGATTGAAGATACAGTAAAATCAAAGAGTTTATTCAATTCAATGAATTATAGGAACACAATTTCAGTGATTTTAATTCACTGTACTAATTTCACAATAAAACGAATCCGCGAGCTGATTATTGATTTTTTGCTGATGTTGAATATAATTGAAAATGAAAGCTAAATTTCAGTGTTCATGTTTGATAAAACCTCAAACTAACGACACTGAACGCCAGCCTGTACTACACCGTGTGTGTACAAAGCACCGGTAGTCAGTACACACAACGCGATATCGGTCGACCTGAAATTTGACACTGTGATCGACGTAGCTTTTCAAAAGTACGAAAAGTGAGACCAAGTAATTTTTTGTTTATTTAGATTTGATCTAAACCTCCCAAACCAACAGACAAAGTCAGAAAATCAAAGTTTTCGAGCGTCGACTTTCTCTTCCGCGATGCACACAACCACGGCCCCTCCACAAAACGCGATGTCGATCGACTTGAGTTGACATCGTGATCGACCATGGATAGATTGACGTGGCGTTTCGAAAGTATGAAAAATGAGACTCAGTAACTTGTGGTCGCTTTAGATTTGATCAAAAACCTACCAAACCCATCAGACTAGGCCCTACTCTTACGCAGAAAACCAAAGCTCTCGAGCGTCGACTTTCTCTTCTGCGTTTGAGCGAAAGAAAAGTCGGCTTCATTCGGAAATGGTCGGCTATTCGCTGGCATAACGTAATTGTATGTTAGTCCAATTTTCGGCTATACCCGATGTGAACGTCGGAATAATTCGGGCTGTGATCGGGCGAGCGAGGTTGACCTCGAGAGCGATTCCTAGTCACGGTGTACAGTACAACACGTTCGCTGATTGCCGTACTACAGTGATAGCAACAAGTTCACCGCGTAAATTGCTAGACTACATATAGCCACATCGGCACTTCTGAAATATTATCTGCGGCTTGCAAGACCACCAAAAAATCTAATTATTGTTATCAAAACCAGAATTTCCGGGCCAGAGAGCGAAACAGTGTTGAAAAGTAGCCGGCCAAAATACGAAAGTAGCCGGTCAATTTGGCCGGCATCCGGCTAAAATGAACACGCTGTCAATATATTCGAAATGATCAACAACGACAGGCAGGGAGGGACAAACAGTCGACGGTACAATGGCGAAGTTTAACACCCAAAGAAATACAACTGCCGTGCATGCAAACATGAAATACAAGTCCGGGCAGCTGGCTCTGCGTCGCAGGGTACCGGCGTTATGTGGTCTCAACGCCGGTAACACACACAGCCCTGCCACGCAGGCCTTGCATCGTGCTCCCAGGAAAGTTAAAAATGAAGCGCTGGTTCCACAAATTTATCATGGATCACTGTAAAGAGGTATATTTACTGTTGATTGCTAATCTATTGTAACTGTGGACCTGATTCGGCAAGTTTACCGTATACAGCAGAAGCTTCCGAAGGAGTACACACGGTGTAGACAGTCAGCAGAAAACTTAGCGCGATCCGCGCGATCGGAGCTAGCTCTGACCTCTGACATTTCGGTATGATCAACTTTCTGCTCTACGCACGCGCAACAAAGGGTCAACGGGTCAAAACGTTACTGCGAGTGCGCATAATACATCTCTAAATTAAGAGTGAACACGAACTGCTATAAGGAGTGTAAAACACTTTCTGATACATACAAAGAAGTCGAGGTTTGATTTTAGGAAAACATCAACCGATCAACAGATAGATTGTTTACTTCTGTGTTTTTGTTTACAGTAGACTTCAACGATTGGCTCTCAAAAATTTTCTGTGAAGAAATTGTCGATGTGCCAACAACAAAATCCTGTAAATATTATATTGTTTTTATCGTGAAAAATGATATATCATTGTGCTACTGACTTTGAGAATTCCTGATACAAAACTTAACGGTAAAACAAATCATTTTGGTGTGAGGGTTGTGAAAAGTGAGGCAGTCAGAGCCACAATATTATGACGAATAATGAGACCTCTATGATCTATGTTGCGAACCGGGAAATGCGCTAGATCACAGAGTTCGTCAAGTGTAAGAGCGGGATAGAGAGATTTAGAAATCATCGATTCTGAACCGATATTTGAAAGTGAGTGTTTGAGATCCTACATTATTCTCCTACACTGAGTAATATTCCAAGTCGAGGCCCAAAAGTGTTCCCTTATTGCTATGACGCTGTTACTGTTCTTTTTCGGTAAAATCCTCTACGACTAATTTATATCGATGAATATCGCATGAACTTTGTTTATGAGGACTGGTCGATGGAAACTTCACATCTGACACAGTGGGAGATGTTTTAATCTCTCATTGTTCTCTCAGTGAAAAACAAAAGAATAATGTCATCGTGTGCGAGCGCCATTACAATTTGCTTTGAAAAGTTTTACAACTTGAGGAAGAAGAAATCAAAATCCGTATTCTGCCTCCATTGAAATATTTTTATTCCACGGAAACAGATGCGAAAACGAGGGTCCAGGTTGCGAATTGACACAATCTGAATAACAGGAAAAATCGTTTTCTGATAGTACAGTAATAACATTCTGCTGATGTGCACGGTGCGTCAAGTGGTAACTGGCGTCTTTTGATTAGATACCTGAAGATATCATTAATGACGTAAATAGAAACCTTGAATTTTTATTAGGTGAGGAAAAACGGAAATACTGAAAGACACGGCATTTTAAATCAAAAGTTGTTACTCAAGAAATCATGAATCATACAAGGTATGATAGTATGCAGATGAATAAAGTTTAACTTCAAAATCATGAAATACTTCGATTAGCAGAACGATGCCCTGTAGATCACCGAACACCATTCACATGATTTCGAGTGCACAGTGGACAGGTTTTGATTTATTGTCTAAGCTTTGGGACCTCTCTGTTAGGGTCAGCACAACAACCCACTGCAAACATGATAACGATAAGGTAAAGTTGTACATGCTTCTGTTTCCAGAGCCAAAGTCCATGAAGCCATGACAGTTGGACATGACATCCGGGACATTAGACGACATACGCAGCAGCATACCTGAGGTAGGTGAGCTTTGTCGTTGTTAAAATGAACGGCTTGTACCAGCCATTCTGTGTCTCTCATTATTTATATGCCTGATTAATGCTGTGTTTAAGAGAAAGTTTTGCATTCTCCTGAAAAATACTTTGTAAAACACACAGTTTAACACACTTTTGAAAACTCAGCAACTACTACTCTGCGGGCAGGTTATGTTATGATCAGTTTCAGTAAAAAACTTGATTGATTATTTCATGCAGTGTTTGTCTTATATTGTCATGATTAGAATAATGTTTCGCCGCCGTGCTGTGTTCACAACGTAGAAGTAAACGTAGACAACGTCCTGCTGGGTTAGCAGTGCACTGCAGTCTTATACTGAGCACAGTCGTCCATTATGTGGTGCTGACTCAACGACCTTCATGACCTTTTTACCATTATTTTTACCTGCCATAACAGAAAGCAGGAAAAGACACATAACGAGTGTCACTGTAGATATGAAGAGAACAGTAGGTGGAATCGACGAAAAGATTGGGTTCTCCTCAGTACCGCTAATTCCGAATTTCCCTTTTATTAAGAGCCGCAAAGCAGTCGCAAATACTTCACTGCCACTGCTCTTCATATTGTTCAATCACTAGAAACATACTGGTAATACCTGATTTGGAGCTGTTAATACTCATGGCGGCCTCGGAAAGAATAGACACGCGTATTCCGAAATTTTGAGTAGCTCCCTCCTCACGTGCGAATGTTTAATTACCCCGGCTTGCCGATTCGAAATTTATACATGACTCACCTCTGCCATAAAACATGTATGCATGTCTCTTATTCACTTGATGTGTGGTTGTACTGTTTAATTTACTCTTTATTGTATTGAGACATGTGTGTAGTGCATTTCAAAATTGTTATCAATAATGATATTAGATCTGACAGTTGATATACATTATCTTGGCACCAAGCCTGTGCAAATATTAAACCTAAATTTGCATCAGATTTTTGTTGCATAATATCAAACATACAATATGAATAACTGATGTATTTGTCTTTTATATCAACGAATACTATGAGAATTCACTTTTCAAATTAAATCAAAGCTACAGATTGGTGAGGCAATTTGAAGGCGGGTTCTACTGAAAATTAAAGGGATTTTTCATTTTCTGATTTGTGTATATGCTCTTCTATAATGAATTATAACAACAATGTAAAGAGAAAATGGGGCTGGAATGACCCTTCTATTTAAGTTAAAGTCTCGAATCACCGCTACCCAACACAATTATACTCTAAGCATGCTTTTGCCCCATTTTGTGATGATTTAACAAGGACACACACAAAACTTGTCAGAGAGTTGTGCAATTTTTCTGACTTTGTGTAAGGTACAGTGGAAAGAAAAATGACGAGAAAATGTACTGTTCCAATCATTCTTTTGAAATACATCTTTAAAATATGCCCTCTACTTTGACTTTATGTAGTATTAAACTCTTTTCATATGAAAGATTTTAGCCATCAAACATGTAGAAACAACAAACTTCAAACAGAAGTGTAACCATTTCCTGCAGAGTAGAGTTCTGAAACATTCCTGTATGAGTTACTTCAGATGACATTAACAAAAATGTGTGTTGCTGATCACACAATGAATGTACATAATGATAAATTTGCAAGAGAGCAAAGAAACTGCTCAGTCAGCAGTTTTTGCAGTTTTTTGGTACAGAAGGGAATAATGTTGCAATTTAAGATGGAAATCTAGCATAATGACACTTCTTTTTTAGAACGAATTTTCAAAATTGTGAGTCTTTTGTGAAAGTTTAAAAACATGACAACACAACAAAGATGTTTCTTGCACGAACCAGGCAAACAATGGAACAGCAGGACCAGGAATGGATGAAATATTTGAACTTTATTTAAGAAGAAATACAGAGTTAACGATTTTTGGGCAACACTTTCAAGTTCAATTAGAATGAGCCTTGAACTCGTTCTTATGCTTGAATGACAGTATTTTTACTTCCTTTCATTCTCTTTTTTGATATCATTCTTATGTAGATGTTCGTGTATTTTAAGAGATGAACAATGACGCCCAAGAACCATTGGTGTGTCAGCGAGGCATATTTCATAGACATTCTTTTATTTTGAATTATTACTATGTCATTGCAAGTGTCTTTGAGAAATCTAGATCACATAAAATGAACCATATAATGACGCCAAAAGTGCTGTGAAAAACGAGATTGTCTTCGATAGAGTATTGTGGCGAGAAGAGAGCACATGATGTTCGCATACAAAAAAAAACAGGGAAATTTGCAAGATCATATAGTTCATCAACTGTAAGTGTATAGTACAGAGATTTAGTATATATAATTCTGAATGAAGAGTTGCATAAATTCTGTAATATTCTGTGTCAGATATCGTTACAGCTCATTCTCCTCCACACAGCCATAAACATATAGTCACGTTCGACGCCAAAAATGGACAATGAAACCTGTTAGCAAATCCCTCATCGATGACATTCGATTGGTATAAATTGTGTGGTGATTAATGCATACCCTTTGTGGTTCGATTGATGAAAATTGCTAACGTTAAAACTCCCCGTGCTAGAAAACTGGGTCTACGGACCCTGCGACAGGTTTTGGTATTTCAAATGTTAATATCAACGTGTGAGGGCGCAATAGCAAACTATCCAGTAATAACCATAGGTCTGTAGACAGGGAGAAAACGTACTGCCTTCAATGGAATGATTGGGTTTTTCACCGAAAAGGAGCAAATCGGGAGTGGTTGCATTGGGAATTGGACCTACTTTCGGAGATATTTACATGTTGCCATAAGCTTTGTAAAATGAGAAATCCTTTTTTGGGGAAATCAGGAGATTTTATTCACGATTTCATTGAAAATTGTGTGAGAACAGTCTTAAAACGTATTTATTAGAGATTGATAAGTGTGGTCGTACTCGGATAATACGCGTTCATCTTCAAAGTCATGATAATCTTCGATTAGTTAAGATGATGGCTCATAGACCACCAACCAACATTTTCATATGATTTCACATGGACAGTTATTTGAGTTGGAAGGTTTAGATTATATTGTCTACGCTTTGTGACCTCATCGTTAGGGTCAGCAAAACAGCCTACACCATGCAAGATAATGGTAAAGTATGTTTACACATGCTTCTGTTTCCAGTGTCAAAGTCCATTAACCGTTAAAGCCGCCTCTAACATCCGGGACATTATACGACCCATGCAGTAGCATTTGTCAGGCAGTTGAGCTTTAATATGGTTAATTAATTGCTAGTATTAGGTTTTTTGAGCTTCTCATTAATTATCTACCTGATCATTGTACGTTTTGGGATAATTGGTCGGTAAACTCTGCAGCTGAGTACTGTACTGTACTGTGTATTGTAAGGTGTGGAAACTCACCGACTGGGACTCAGAGCGCAAAGGTTATTGAAATGAACGTAGTCAATTGTGCAGTATATGCCATAATGTGTCACATTAAAGTTGCAATATGGATCAGAATTGACCTTCATATTTCGAAGATTTAACTTTATAGAAAAATCCACAACAATTTCATTTGCAGATTCGACCATTAACAGGAACACGGGGATGACTGTAATTTGAGTAAATTGATTTAATTACCGAATAAATTGCTGTTTTGGTACGTACTGTTTGCGAGAGTAAAGCACAGAATTTGAAACGTCAGTTTTACTATTTGAATATGTACGCATGCGTATTTGATGCATGGTAACGGTTTATGAAATTGCAACATCGTGTCAACATGCCTAGCTAGGGGTCAGGTCTCTGCCCGCGCCCTGGGTCTCTGCTGACTGATTCGGCCTTGCAAAAATGGAAGAGATCGGCCAAAATGTCGGCAAAATAAACATTGTTTGGTCAGATCGAAAGATGGAACCAGAAAATGAGTGACACGCGACTACTGCACCACGACGAGGAGGCAGACTCTGTCTACAGTTTCTCTCGAAAACACCAACGTCGCCACTGTGTGATGATCAACTTCGCTAGCCAGCGGTGTTTCCTCGGGCAACACCGACCTACCAACACCGTGGCCGTGCGGACCCCACGATTTGTAATGTGAACCGGGCCATAGTCCCCCTCAAGGAAATAACTTAGATCTGTTACTAACAGCATTCATTGATAATCTATATCCTTCAGGTCAAATATGCATTTTTCGGAAACAAAGAAAAACGGCAGTCTCCATCATTACATGTCATGGCATGGTCTCATATACGACGCGTCGATCGACGCGCCGACATGGCCATGCAAGACCAGATTGAGGGGCAAGACAGTTGCCGAACTTCTGCAGTGGTGGATGATACTGAAGTGGGCAAAGCTTTCAAATAAATATAGCGTGCAGATACCTCTCCCTTTAACATGAAAAATATAACAACATGCAACGGGCAGAGGATTGCGGAAACGCTGTAAGGCACGCGGTGAACACAACCAGATCGGTGTGTACGTGGTCTGGATGCTCCATGATCAATCCAACGTACACAGTAGGTGCACACGGCGCGGCACTGACATACATGTATATGGGTGAGAAAAATCAATCACACGATCTTTTGTAGAGCTGTACTTTATCATATCGATATACTTATATTTCTGAAACATTGTGATGCTATCAAAGTTAGGTAAACGCAAAGTTTACAATGAATTATCATTATGTATGTCAAGTTCTGTCAGCGTAACAACATCGCCCCTCCAACGTGCACTCCAGTGCGACGTCATCACTCTTGGTCGTACTTGTCACGTGCACAGCAGAAAACGCCAATGTTTTTGTTTTGAAAGTTTGTTTACAAAACAGCTTTTCTAGGCGGCCGCAACGTATCAAATTAACGTATTTGTGTGTCGGGATTGGTAAGAGGCTTAGCTATGAAAAGTACTTCAACGTAGTATGGTCTATTTGCTTTAGTTTTACGAAAAAAAATCGACAATTTTGATCCATATTGCAACTTTAAAAAGTTGACTCATCTCCTAGATGTATTTGAATTAATGCCGTGTAACCATTTACTGCCGTACGTACGTTTTATTTACTGCCGTGTACGTAGGGCAGAGTTTGTTGCTTAGGCCAAAAAAAAAAATTGTGTGTTTCCTGTAACATGCTCTTCAGAAATAGGGTAGGTAGGTAGGAAAAAAATTTTTTTTTGGTAATTTTTTTTTCTCTGCAAAAAAGAAAATTTTAATACCCTTCGACAAGGGTCAAGGCATCGTCATTGTCAACACAAAAGATTACATACACGAATGCAAAAGACAATTACGCAACACTCAGTATTATACACAACTAGACAGTGACGACACAGAACAAACAGTAAACAAAGTACACGAACTATTAAACAAAATGTACGAGAACAAACACATCGACCATGATACTTATAAGTATCTCGATCCAAAAAACATAAAAATCCGTACCCCGCATTGGTACTTATTGCCTAAAATTCACAAACCGCCGCCTGAAAACTCAACGTTTGCAGGGAGACCAATATTTAGTGGCTGCTCCAGTCCCACTAACAGAATTTCAGAATTCCTGGATTACTTCATAAAACCACTGGTCCAGCAACAACCGTCAAATATAAAAGACACAACAAACTTCATACAAGAAATAGAAAAAAACAAATTTTCCCCAACATGCATTTCTTGTAACACTCGACGTGGTGTCGATGGACACAAACACAATTCACGACGAAGCGATTCGGCTAGTCAGTGAAACATTAAACTCACAAACCTCGCTTCAAACAAATTACGGCATCAAAAAACCACCCACGGAAGACTTAACAGTTTTGAATTTAACAAGCAATATTTCCGCCAAACCCGCGGCTGCAGCATGGGATCGAATGCCTCGTCAGAGATAGCAGACATTGCTTTTCATGAACTTGAAAAGAAAATAATCGTAAACAACCACAACAACATTCACTTCTGGAAAAGATTCAGAGATGATGTCTTTGCAATCTTTCTGGGAACACAAACCGAACTCACTAACTTCATTCAAAAATCCACACAATGCGCCCAACGTTTTAAGTTTTCATACGAAAACTCAACACGAGAAATTACATTCCTAGATGTAGTAGTTTTTAAAGGTGCAAGATACCACAAAGAAAATATCCTCGACATCAAAACACATACTAAACCAACAGACACATTCCAATTTCTACATAGAGAATCGTGTCACCCGACAGCAACATTTAATGGCTTTATCAAAGGTGAAATCCTTAGATACGCTCGCACTTGAAACAACAATGACGACTTTACTAAAAAAGTCGCTTTCTTTAGAAACAAACTACTCGACAGAGAATACAAAAACAATGAAATCACGAATATTACAGAAAAAATAAACCACAGTATTCGTAATACACTAACAAACTGTACAAGTACACGTAAAGAAGCAACAAACAAACTCATCTTCAGTACAACATACAGCCCTTACATAAAAACAAAAGATCTTAAGGGAAGTCTTTTGAAACATTTGGCTGAACTGGAGAAGGACTCAACACTAAGGAATCTATTCCCAGAATCACCAATCATTGCTTACAAGAGAAACAAAAACCTAAAAGACACACTAGTCAAAACAAAATTTACAGAAGTAAAGAAACAAAAAACAAACAAACCAGACCACCAACGGACTCACAACGAGACCCAAACATTGATATTTTGCCTTGCTATTCGAAGAGCAAGACCACTAAAATACATTAAAATAAATTTTCACAAACACAAACTAACGAAAGAATCTACATTGCGACTGATGAGAAACTACACTCGGGTTTCGAAACGCAAGCGTCAAAGGGCCACTCATCAACTTTGTAACACCATAGGTCCGGCACTGTCTCGCCATAAGCTTTCCCCACTCAAACAAAGTATTACCGTACACACTAACCCAAACTTCCCTACAAATATCCGAGGCGAAACAAACATTTTCATTAACACAAAAAATCGGATAAAAATGTAGGAACACATTTTTGAAACGAATCAAACACAAACTCGACACAAAAACATTTTGGATAGTTAGGTGGGGAGCCTCTTTCACACTTTTTACAATCGCCATAAGCTTTCCCCACACAAACAAAGTATTACCGTACACACCAACCCAAACTTCCCTACAAATATCCGAGGCGAAACAAACATTTTCATTAACACAAAAATCGGATAAAAATGTAGGAACCATTTTTGAAACGAATCAAACACAAACTCGACACAAAAACATTTTGGATAGTTAGGTGGGGAGCCTCTTTCACACTTTTTACAATCGCCATAAGCTTTCCCCACACAAACAAAACATTACCGTACACACTAATCCAAACTTCCCTACAAATATCCGAGGTGAAACAAACATTTTCATTAACACAAAAATCGGATAAGAATATAGGAACACATTTTTGAAACGAATTAAACACAAACTCGACAGAAAAACATTTTGGATAGTTAGGTGGGGAGCCTCTCACACTTTTTATTTTTTCTTGAACGTGATCGCATTTCTCACATGTTACGGAAAACACGCTTGCACAAGCAGTCGCTATTGTTGTTTAATGACGTCATGAAATCACGCGTGATTTTAAACTTTTCCCAGCCAATCTCGCGGGATTTTTTTTCAAGGTCCAAAAAAAAGTTTAGGGTCGGGGGGTTTGAACTAGGGTAGGTCGGGTTACCGGAAACACACAATTTTTTTTTTAGGCCTTAGTGTAACATTGTAGTTTCTTAGAGTCCGTCCATGGACGTAGTAATGGTACTGAGCATAGTTGTCCATGCCGGCCATGATTGTGAGCTTATTTCAGAGAATGACCTTATGATGACCTCCTCTGCATTGTTTTCGACGACTAGAACAGAAAGGGGGAAATGACATACGACCAGTGTTTCATTTCCATATTTGTAAGCTAGCGTAGAGGCGGTGGGTGAAATGTGAAACTACACAAAGTAGAAAGACCCACTACGCATCAAGCCTCTCGATCTTCATGAAAAGCGGTTTCAAAACCTATGGAGTTATGAAGATTAATAGATAAAAATCAATAACAATAACTAATTCAGCTTTCAATGTTGCTATTCTATTCTTCAGTGTCAATTAGTAACATAGTATCGGCAGTACCAATGTAGTGATGAATGAGGCCTCCGATGATTTTCTATAAAGATTGATACTGGAATCAAGGATTGCCGAATTCGGATTTTTTTATCGCGAAGGGTACTTTCGCGCCTCGAGATTTGAAAACTGTTATCAAAGTTTTATCAAGCAAACTTTCAATTGTTCTATTTTAAAATCAACAATTCAAATCCTGGGCACAGTGCTAATTTTGGTGCGACACAAACAAATTACCTAACATTTACATTTACTTTCTACTTGAATTTCAAACTGACCGCCATCCCTGTATTACATGTACAGTAAAAATATGATTTTCGATTTTCACAAAAAAGAAGCCATAGAAAACTATTTACTCAACACATGTTAGACCAAAAACGTACAGTGTGTTGCTAACGTTTGAAAGCCCGAATATTTTCCCCTAGGTGCATTCTACCTTGATCAGTGAAAACGGTCTTGTTGTTTCGTCAAATAGTGAAACATGTGTTTGAACGATATTTATTGCCTGGTTTTATCCTACGACACAGGTTACCCTCCAAATTTACAGCAACTTGGCAATCAATGTCATCACGTGATCGAGAAGTTCGTCGGATATCGCCAACTTAGACCGAACTGAAGACTTTTCCCTTTTCTATCATCGTATTTGTTCTTGTAAATAAGAGTTTACTCCTGGAGTCGAACCCGGGTCTACAAATTCAGCGCTTAGCACAGCAGACATAGACAAGTCCTATAGGCCAGTTTGAATATCAGAACATCTAAGTCGTTGATTATTTCACCAAACAGGTCTAAACTTACACTCTACTTTTGTGGAGGGACTGTGACTCTGCGAAATAGACATGGTCATGCGTTTTTGAAGGTTGACGTTCAATTTTCAGTCTATCAAACCACGTTCCAAAGGTCTGTGAAATCTGATCAAGTAGATATTAATTTTCAACGAGTTACAGAGCCCGTTCAAAAATACAAACATCATGCTTTCTAAGACAAAGTGATTATCGCAAAGTTTGTAAGTAGAAAAGTGCAATATGTTCAGTTACTTATGTAGAGTTCTGTTCCGAAATTATTCGCAATACTTGAATGTAACAAAATCTTCCAAGGCAGTATACCTTTCACTTTTAAATTTGTAATTATTTGAAATTATTTGAAATTTGTCATTATTCAGTATAAACAACTGAAGCGCTTCCTCTCGAACCATTACATTTTATTTTGTAAAAACTGATCGCATTAAAGTGGATAGCGCAACATGTTATAATCAACTAAGGATTATTTAAATCTTTCTCATTCGAACATTTTCTTGAACGATGAGTTTACGTATGAAAACAACCCTAAAAACAGAAACAAGAACAAAACATCAGGATCTAAATATTCAAATTCATATTTTCTGTTGATCTATGGATGTGTAGGAATAAAACATACTTCTATAAGCCGAATATAATATCCTTCCTGTTGATTTTGTGTCAAATTCGATTTGTTTTTATAAGCGAAAAGTTGTTAATAAATTGTTGTAGCTCATCAAGTACTCAATGAAATCCTGTGAGCACTGGTGAACGGCTGCTGTCATTTAACGTTATCATAATTGACCACGCTCTTTGCTATTAAAGTTGATAAATATTATACTATATATCGTGCAAATTGTTGATAGAAAGTGAATGTCAAAAATTGCGTTGGTTTTCCAGCATTGCAACGCCACACGTAACCATGGCGACATGGGAGGAAGAATGGCAAAAATTGAAGGAAACACTTGACAGAGAAATAAAACCAGGTATGTTCTATCATATTTGTACCAGCAATTTGTTTCTGATACACATGAATAAAAATACATACGCATGGCAGTCACCAGAAGTTAAACGCTAGAAAGTACCAGTTAAGCTCAAATAGCTTATGTGTTGAGTTGAGGTGGCTTCTAGTGTTAGAAAGAGGCCTGGTCAGAAGCAACAGAGGCGCAGAGTTAGAATCCTATATGCCGTTGTTCATGATCGTTATCGAAAGATTGATTTCTCCGCCCAAGTTTAAACAATCTACAATGTTAGGACGGAACCAATACAGAAGATATTAAACTCTTTGTACTCTTAGCCATGAATTATTCCTTGTAAAATTGTCACTGCATTAACTGAGAGGTATATGTGTAGCCCGTCAGCCTCAAACAGAGAAGTCGTGTATTTTATTTTTGGACTATTATATAAATTCCGTCATCTAGAAGCAGCATATCATTCCTGCCATGGATGACATAAGTCATAGTGATCATACTTTGTACGATTATAAAAAATTCCCCGTTCAAAAGTACCTACGGACATCTCGAATCTCTTCGGTTGAATATTTCTGATGCCAATATTTCTATCATCGATACTAATCAGAAATCTGAATGCAAATACAGTATTCAAGATGCCAACGCTATGATACTTATTGCAGTCAAGCGTGTACCAGATATTCGTCGGCCATGTTTTCAAGGATCGGCGGTACAAATGTCAATGTACAACTATTACATGATTAAATATTGATTACCTTAAAAGGATGGAATTCCTCCTCATTCATTTCCAACACTCCATGTGACGTACACATTGTAATTACATCGCATTCATAGATGAGCTTTTAAAAATGAAGACATCGAGCAGAGTTAAGAAAACTGTACCAGAGAGAGTGGTAGGTCGCATTGGATCAACATCCATTCTCTTCGAGACTCTGGAACGTCAGAATGTTGTTTGTAAACAGCATGTAGATACCCTGATTGAAATTCTAGAAGACATCGGAAGAACTGATTTAGCTCTCGAAGTAATGAAATACCAAGGTATGATTTTTTAGTATTTTGTATTTTTGTATTACGTTGGAAAAATACTCGTCAACACACTGCTAGTAAGCTTAAATTTCACGCAATTGCAAGGTACGTCTTCGAATTCGTGTAAAAATTCACCAACACCGTGGTCACATTTACAGCTAGCGATGAAGACAATAATGTAAATGCTCTTATCTATTTTCAAAGTGTGTGAGTAGACATGTAACAAATGAAAGATAATATGAATAAATCTTCCATTGAATGACAATTGTTACCACACCGATAACTCGATCTATAATTACTGATCGATGAAGTCGTATTTGACATACAATGGCTGATTATGTACCAAATGCATTCGCCCCTGTCACAGTGATAACGGTTTCAAATCGCATTATCAGCAGATCAGATAATGTAGGAGAATTTGTTCAAAAGTACTTTGTTGATTATAGTTTTCAGCATCCCACCTCAAGCCTGTCAATGTTTTGCTAGTACTAGAAATTCACTGCTTTGAAACTAAAACAGCATACTTAGGTGCAATGTGTGTCGACAAAAACCGCGATCAAAATTGAAGTACTGACAAAGGCGACTATTGCTACGGATCCACCAATATGTTGTAATAAGTTTTATCGCACTATCGAGTTTTATTGCTGTTATGACCCTTTTAAATGATTATCATGAATATGTTCAATCTTTAACTGTGTGTAAATCGCACACAGGTGAGGAACGCCGCACTCTGACCTTACAGTTTTGTCTTTCTCTGTCTCCTTCCTTCATTCCTATGTGCCTTTCTCTGTCTATCTTCCTTGTCTTCTGCATTTCTATTCCTGTTACAGAGAAGGTAAGAAGCTTGGCATTTTGTGAATCATTGAAAGCAAAACCTTATTTTCTGGCCTTCGTAGTTATTTATTCAGAACCAAACATGCAAAACCCCCGTTCAAATACCGAGTTCATTGCGAAATGGGAACAGCACAAGTTACAAGTTGCACAACAAAGAACCCAAAGCAACTGAAGGACACAGAACCGAGAAAAATTAGTCTGTCGACGAAATGCAAGCGAACTAATGTTTTGATGTCGCAATAGTCAAGCACTGACTTCCGTACACCATGGTTACTGGAAAACACATATTACCGTCCTATAAGCGTTCAGAATACACTGCATGTATCTTGCCAATTATTCAAAATTCTCAAAAATGACAAACACCTTCAGAAATTATTATTGAAAAAATTATCATTAGAGACGTTTTTAGCATCTCTTTGAGATTTTGCAAAGGGCGTAAACTGTTATTTGCTTTTCTAACTGCGAGGGCGCTGATCAGTCTACCCGAAGTCTGCCATGTCAAGCTTGCCTTTGCAATATAAAATCAACAGAATCAATCAATCATCAACAACCTATCTTTATCCATGGAATAGAAGCCTCAATGCAAACAGTTTTAACAGACATTAACTTGAACGTTTCATTAAGAAGAAAAACTACTCTCCTTTAAATCTACATCTATACTGACCCAAGGCAAGCAAGATTCGCACGCAACATTAGCTACGCTAAATTGAAATACAGATATGCACCCAGGAAGTACATTTAGAATCACGGAAATAAGATAATAATACTTGTTTTGTAAGTCGCTGTACAAAATAACTTGAATACACATAAGTCGGCGCCAATTCTTGACAATTACAATGGATACAGTAAGTACACTTTATTGTTGTATGTGTGTACTTATCTTATTCACATCTTGCTAAGTTTATTTTCCAGTCTATTAAAACGGCATGCTTTTTGTTAAATCCAACCAGGAAAAAACAAGAACGTAATGCACAAACTATGATATGTCAATGGAAACGTTACATGATGAACCATGAAAGTTAAAAAGCTAGAGCTAATTCATATGAGAAATTTGAGGATGTATATATCTTTGTGTCATTACATCCTAAAATAACAGTTACTTTAAAAAAAACTATTTACTTGCAAAAGTCATGTCAGTAATTATATGTTGTAAAGTGCTGTAAACATTCGTGGCAATCAATTGCAGGATTTATATCACATAAAAACTCTTGTCTTCTGCTGCACGATGGCCTATAAGTGCGATAACAGGCACTTCAGTTGGAGTTCGTATCGGTCTTTGTAAAGTTTAATTTGAAAGGAAGATATTCTGCCGCCATCGTACTTTACAAACACAATTCTATACAGAAGACACCAGAAACACTCTGTATCGTAAGTTTTTTATACCCTTTAGTTCGTTAACAGTGCATGGCAAATTTCAGCACGATGCAATCTAGCAATCACGTGTGAATCATTTTTGACATGAAGTATTTCTTTCCCTCGAATAAAACCGGATTTCTCGTCACACGCGAACAACTACATTGAACTACCTATTTTGTATGTAAGGCTGCGTTCACAAATAATGGTGAGGAGAAGGCTGGAGGAATCGCAGTTGAAATCTTACTTTCTTCAGATCCCTCCTCAATACCCTCAAAAAATTTCAAATACTCCCTTATATGAGAATTTTTCATGTCCCCAAACTATTACCTGCCGAAGGAATGTACATGCAGAAACAATAAACATGTGTTGCACAGTTCTGCTTGCAGATATTCAACACTACCCTTTTTGATGCACACATACCGGTAAATCTTCTGCAGTGGTAATAGAAATGTTGTCAGTAGTTTGTAGAGCCACATTGAATCGATTAATTTCTAAGTGCAGCGGTGGACTTTTTGGATTTATCCATTAAGCCGACTTGAGTTAATCCAGATCTGGTTGGATCAATGGGACCCGCTTGAGAGCACCAAAAA
This sequence comes from Ptychodera flava, assembly GCF_041260155.1. NCBI lineage: Eukaryota > Metazoa > Hemichordata > Enteropneusta > Ptychoderidae > Ptychodera > Ptychodera flava. Next base: position 14,078,437 of record NC_091934.1, read on the forward strand.
TGACGATCATGAGAGAGTATGCAAATCATGAAGTCCCGGCTTCACTTTGCCGAATAGTGAAAAATTAACCACGGTGACCTACCGAAGAAAAAGGTCATACAACATATACGTGTATGACCTACATCCTACTTATAAAAGTTTTACAAAATTGACAATACTTGAGCCGGGGTTGACACATTCCATCAAATAAAAACTTTAATCTCTGAAATGTGGCTGTAATAATGGCAAATGTGATGAAAAAATCAGATTCATTCACACATTTTTCTTAATTTAAAACAAATTTTTTCCCGTTCAAAATTTTACTTTTGTGTTATCGCAAGATGAGAATGTGAACATTACCAAAATTCATCAAATTTGCAATTAGCTTATAATATCATAATCATCAAAGTTACAGTATAGCTTGACTTAATATGATCAATAAATAGCAGAGGTATGGTCAAAGTCAATGCCCTTGAAGGGTTACTATAGTCCCTACATTCTAGTTAAAGAAAGTATACAAATATTAATATGAAGTAGTAATTAAAGAGGCACTCCCACTTGGTAACATTTTAAAACACATTTTTTTAATGCCAACGGTCGATATTTGACGTGGCTACTGCGCGCGGATCGCGAGATATCAATAAAAACATGTCATTTCCCGAGCGTATTTTTCACATCCCAAAGTTTTACGATCGTTTCTGATTTTGACCTGAAATCCCCCGAAGGTTTGTTGTTGTGCTGATTGACGATATTCTAGGGAGTCTACAATAAGTTCGAACGACGCAATTAATTTACTTTCCACTGCAAAGACTTTATATACAGCATTATGCCATTACCTCAGGTACGTTTTGTAAACTTCTCCTTAGTTTTTGTCGTTTCATTATTCTAAATCAGTTGTACTATATTTTTAACCAATACCACATAAACATCAGTTTTTACGTGTCAAATATTAGCCGCCTCTGATGACTACATTTTGTCGTCTGCCACATAGTACGCCGCGCGCGTGGTATGCGTCTATGCCGGGGTCTATGCATACCACTCGGCGGCCGCTATGTATCAACCGCACATAACTGTGCTAGTCATCTATGCGAATTCTGGTGGAATCAAACTTTGTTTTCCGTTTTTTCTCAGAGTCAGTAAGACTCGGCTTTCCCTCGGGGGTATGACCAATCACCGACGCGAGTGGTACTGTGGCATACAGCAGCGTAAGCGTAGACTCGTACTCCACACAGTAAGTGAGGCTACCCACAATTCCCCTTGATTTGCTCACTCAGATATTTTTTGCTAAAGGCTTTTTCAATTTTATCAGTTTCTTAACAATTTTAACTTACAATTTAAGTTCAGGATTATTTGTTAAAACGATGTTCCAAAATTATTTATTATGTTTAAAATTGAAGAGTAAATTGAGTGAGAAGTCGATGTTTGGAGGTGCTAAAAATTGCACACTTGTCAAGATTAAGTTATCAGCAACTAAGATGGTCTTATCATACCACCTGTCAGACATGCAAATTTCCTTTGTTACAAACATTTAAAAAAATCAATACCCTTTCTTTTGCCGACACAGATGCAACTTATTCTCTTAGTTTCCTTGAAAACATTGTGTATGGCAGTCAAAAGTCTATGTTGACAAAATTACAAAATTGCTATCTCCTCCGCGGAAAAGGGGTTGATCTTCTCATTATTTAGGCCTACAGTGAGAAATCAGAAAATTATGATTAGGCCAGGAAGAAAAATTAATTGTTCATCGAATCGCCGCTTCTACTTTGGCATATTTGGAATTTTTTTTTTTTATTGCGGCAAATTCTTACTTCCGCATTACAAATATTTTTAGTACTGCCGCTGGTGGCGCCCTACACTTTGTCGGGTTTTCGCGGGCACGGGATTTTGAATGAGACTTCCGACGTGTACGTGTTTGGATACTTGACCGCCAAACACGTAGCTCTGCATGGCAGGGCTGTGTGTTCCGGCGTTACAGCCCTGCCATGCAGAGCTACCAACACGTTGTTGTGACGTCTGAATTTGGCGAATCACGACGTAAAGTGGGTCGATTTGGCCAGAAATTTCCTCGTTTTGTAAAGGTTAGTACATGTCACATCATGAGTATTAATTTGATCGCCAACATTCGACGTGATGGCCAACAGTTAGTTCCAAAGACGCTATTCTGTGTTTGTCCTGATATTACGTTCGGCGATTTGTTCAACAAGATCGTGACAGCAGATGGACGGTGCATCCGATTGAATGAAAACTGCATCGAAAGTATAAAAATTTACGGCAATGACAAAACACATGGTTGCGTCGATGTTAAAGTACGATCTGAGGTGTCAGTCTGCAGCGAGTTCAACATGAAGTTTGTAGTGTTCAATGTGTCTAACTCAGACAGTCAACGTGCACACGAAGCCATACCATCTACTTCCGCCACGGCGCCATCTGACACTGGCGGCCACATTCAAAATGCGTTTTCGATCATGATGTCCACTGTTACTGAAATCGGTCTGCGTGACAAAATAGATGTTTCCCACAAGCTATTACGTCCCCAAGTTCTTTACAATGATATTATTCAGCTGTTTGACGAACTAGGTGCAGGCTGGAACAAATTAGACATGGCTACCGCGACCAGAACAGTGTGTGCAGTGAGAGATAGTCTGTCAGATCCAATGCCAGATGACACTGGGGACCACTACAAGCCTTTTTCTGAGGTGTGTGACATCTGTTGTTTATTGTATTTTAGGATTGTCTGTATATGTACACCAGGTTCTAGGAATTTGTCCCCCTACAACTGAGATGGTGTATATATACATGTTTAGTCTACCTGTGACAATTTTTATGACTCTTTGAGCTGATTTACTGATACTGTATGGGTAAAAATATATTTTCTGAATGAATGCACATTTTGTAAGAAAACAAATGTTCCTTTTATGAATGCCAGAATTGATTAACTTGTCAAGATATATAAAAAATCAAGTCTCTCTTTTTTCTAAAATATCACATTTTAATAATATTACAGGTTTATGGGGCACAGACAACAGATGAACACAGGCCAAGCCTGAATGAAACTTTGCAGTCAGCATCTGACAAGAGCAACCACAAACTTCTGATGGCGGCATTGATCAGAGTTCAGGAGGACAACAGCTATATTTGTGGCCAGCCCCTGTTCCCATGCAACCATGAATTCCACAGTGATGTTGTTGTACGCCAAGCTAGCTGTGGCCTGTACCAGTCCAATGGAAACAACTTACTACAGTGCAACAACAGTATCATTTGAAGCTTGCTGTTTCTATTGTGGAGTACAAGACAGCCTTCTGAATGATGACTATATAACTTCACTCCGATCACAGTACAGTGTTGTTAGACCATTGTGTAAAATGTGTAGAGACAGTGGTAAAGAGGCAAAAAACATGGGGCCAAAGTAAAATGAAAAAACTCAGATGCTAGGTCCCACCAGGGCAATATTAAAGGACAATACTGAATTGTTGGATTTCAGTGATTTGCTGTACATTTCAGTTTTATTCTGAGAGAATGTTGAAATACTCAGAATATGTTGTGCAAACACTAACTGTGAATGTAATGGCCTATGTTATTGTTGGGAAATATAGTATTGAATTCAGTTACCAGTATCAGTGTTTCTTGTCTGAGATATTTGTGGTAAAAAGGGAAACAATTATCTTGCCTTGTCTGCATCTGTGCAAAAATGCCAGAGAACCGCGTTTACCTTCGGCCTAAAAAAAAAAAAAAAAAATTCGCTCGCCGCTCCTGGAACTTGGTCCAAAAAATCCGATGAACAAGATTTTTTTTTTCTCTGGCCTAATAAAATTTTATTTAAAACTGACAGTCAAGCTGAATGCCATTTCCTTATACCTATTGGACCACCCTTGGTGGCTCTTTTGAACCATAATTGTACACTTAAGGGGTCTTCATGCATGGCATCACATGATGAGATGACCTAGACTTGACCTTTGAGAAACCTGAGTTTTTCTCCTCTTTCTTTGTATTATTACTCCGTTAGTGAAATTTCCCTTTTAAATTATGGTTTTTACTATCAAACTGAGTAGTTGCAGGCCAAATTTTGATTCTAGCTAAGTAGGTAAAACTTCTCATAGACTGAAGGACGAACGTGACTCACGGAGACAAAGCAAAGCCTCTGTGTACGCAGACGGAACAGCAACAATGTTTGTTTTACGTACCAGGGAATTTGTAACTTTGTAGAAAGGCGAGTGAAGTGTTTCAATACATTGCAACTTTGTATGAAGGAGGGTAAACTGTTTCAATATCTTACAACTTTTTCATTGTTAGCTGTAGTTTTTTGTTGAGGTGGCACCAGGGCCAGTCCAGGGTAGTAAAAATTCATTAGCCACAATGTTCGCCAAACTGAAATATCTGTAGCCATTTTTAACTTTCTTTAGCATTTGGCTAACTGGCGATCGGGTAGCCGGAGCCCTGCAACGCAACAACGTGTTGGCGGTCAACTAACATGTCGGAAGTCTCATTCAAAATCCCGTGTCCGCGAAAACCCGACAAAGTGTAGGGCGCCACCAGCGGCAGTACGAAAAATATTTGTAATGCAGAAGTAAGAATTTGCCGCGATCAAAAAAAAAAAAATTCCAAATATGCCAAAGTAGAAGCGGCGATTCCGATGAACAATTTATTTTTTCTTCCTGGCCTTACGTGAATATTTTCTGTGGCTAGTATATGGATAACCTTTCTTTCAGATGGACTTTCGATGTATGACCTTGAAATATACTGTGATCTTATGTCTTTATACAACGAACATATTAACACAAAATGAAATTCATTTTCAACAATATCAACACCACGAGCATTTTTACAGTATAGACAGATCCTGTGTTCACGTGATATCTTTAAATGGCGACCAACCTCAACATTAAGTTTGTGACTTGAACAACGGAAATTTGCAAGAATGATTTTATGAATACCTGTGAGATGATTTAAATATCTTTCTGGTTCAAGTTATGACTTAAATTGAAATACAGACTTAATCTTGATGAATGTGTAATATCAAAATGCCATTCTTGTCGATAACAATCCTGTACTCTCTGAGAAAAAACATATAAAAATAGTTCTGTATTCCCAACCTGCTGTTCTATCCAAACTATGCCGAATCCATATCTGAAAAGCAGATTTTTTACATGAGTAGCCCACGTTGTTCTACCAGCATCATCCAGTCTTTTTAACAATTATAGCAAGCTTTTGATTGTCTATTTTCTCCCATTTGTATTAAGTTTAACCAGTACGAAATACATTTCTTAAAATAGAAACAACATAAAGGTAACCTGCCACATTCACCAAGAACTGCTTGTGTGTTTACACTACTGTTCACACCAAGTAAGTATCTACAAAATTTTAAATGTACCCGTTCAATTACATCTGAATATTCATATCCCCACAATTCACCGCCATAACAGATGGCTGGGGCAATAACAGAATCAAACAATTTGAATGAATTTTGTGTTGAAAAACCGCCGTTTTCTAATAATTGCTTGTAATGAAAAAAGACCCTTTAAACCCTTTGCTGCAAGATTTTTCTTGGCGGGGGACCAGGCCAACCTTGAAGAAATTAAAAGACCCAGGTAATTGTAATGTTTAACTACATCCACTTTCTTTCCACCAAAGACCCACTTTTCGTAATTTCTTAAAATACCCCCGTTTCTAAATACTATAATTTTTGACTTGGATAAATTTATTTGCATAGCCCATTGCTTACAGAACTTCTCCAATTGATTTAATTTGCGTTGTAATCGAATGGGCGAGTCAGCAGCATCTGCAACGTCATCTGCATACATTAGCATGCCAACCATAGGAAATTCCTCGTTTATGTAGATACCACTTGATTCACTCCCCATGTAAGTTGAAAGTTCATTTATAAAAAGCGTAAATAAAAATGGGCTCAGCATACACCCTTGTCTGGTACCAATATTACAATCGAAATAATCTGTAAGGCCTTCCTTGCATCTTACACAGGATTTACTATGTGAATACATAGAGCGTAAACCCTCAATACTTTGCCATGGACTCCATATGTGATTAATCTGTGCCATAGTAGTTCATGATTCACTCTGTCAAACGCTTTCGAAAAATCGATAAAGATTACACAAAACCGACCACCTCTGACAGTTATATATTTTTGGACGAAAGACTGCAGACAAAAGATTTGATCAATTGTAGAGTACCCTTTTCTGAAACCAGCTTGTGCTTCAACAATTTTGTTATTTCAGATGCCCAGGTCACCAATCTGGTGTTTAAGATTTTAGTGAAAAATTTACTGCACACAGATAACAATGTGATTCCCCTGTAGTTATTCACATCTGTGGTTGGCCCTTTCTTGTGTAGAGGACAAATAACCCCTCTGCACCAATCTGTGGGAAATATACCAGTGTCAAGAATAGCGTTGAAAAATTGACAAAGATGAGGTGCAAAAATGTCACAAAACTCTTTAAAAATTTCAGCTACAAAACCGTCTGATCCCGGGGCTTTACCATTTGGGAAGCTTTTGATGGCTTTCTGAACCTCATGAAGGTAATAACACTGTTTAACAGTCCGGGTTATGTCCATAGAGAGGATAGTACGATTGACCAATCAGCGAACCTGCCGCCGCCAACGTCATGAATAATTAACCATGCAAACCTTTGCTCGTACATTGCAACGAGTTTGGAACTTTTCGGCTTGATTTCGCCCTTTATTTTTAGCACTGGGTAGTTTTTTAGATGTAGACGTTACGCACAATGTTCAGTGCAGCCGAGATGGTGACCGACACAAGTGGTTAGTACATTGAAAATTACTTATTTGGATTAATTTCCTGGCCGGGTACGGCTCCTAGAAATCAGCATTTGACCCTTGTAAATCTACAGCAAGTTATTTGTCGCCAAATATCGCCTACTTTTGGTCAAATTTCAATTTAACCTTGCCATCTGCAGTATGGAGAATGTTTCAAGCTTTGCAAAGATGGTCAACTGTCTTAGTCGGTCATCGAGCACGATGGAGCACGATTTTTTCGATCACCATGCGTTTTCCGGTACGATTGACCCTTCGCTCAGAAAAACGCGCGCCGGATCAATCGCCGAGAAGTTAACCAAAAGCTGGAAAAGAGAACGAAAAACGTCCAATAACTCTTTGTCGAATATGGTCGAGGGTTAAGAAACTCAGAAAACTATTCTTGAAGAAATCTTACAATTTTTAACACGGTAGAACGTCGCCATCGACTGGAGCTAAGATACTTCCGGGTAGCCAACAGTCTCACTCGATCGGTGGATCTGTCAGGTCATATCGCGATCTGAACAAAGTGAACCAACGTAACCTTTGACCCTTGTTACATATACAGTACGTGATTGGTTCTTGCCTTAATTTCATTACATATACGGTACGCCATTGGCTCTTCCCCACTATCCTCTATATGGACATAACCCGGACTGTTTACAGTTGAAGGATTATCATTTGTACACAATAAACAATCTTGATCATGTCTATATACTTCTCTACTAATACAATTTCCAAATTCGACATCTTTTTCAATGTCACCATCATTATTTAACAGATTTTTAAGGTAATTATACCATTGTGTTGGTGATATACTAGGATGATCACAAGATGTACCCCGTAACTTCTTTATTACAGCCCAGAAACTTTTAGGATCATTGCATTTTGCCACCAAGAAATCTCTCTGTTGATCCTTGTAGGACTTTAACTTGGCTTTACAGACAGTTTTATAATGATTTCGAAATAATTTATAGTTGTTTAAGTCTTGAACGGAATTAGAGAAGCGAAATTTCTGAAGCAATCAAATTTTTTCTTCCTCATAGCAGTGCATTCATCATCCCACCAAGGTTCAACAGTATTTCTTGTGTTTCTGGGATTACTACCTCCTGCACGTGATTTCATATCTTTACATGTTTCGGAAATAATATCATTCAATACATTAAGTGCCTTATTTACATTTCCATTTTCAACTTCAAGTGAATAATTATGAAACTTATGCTGGATGTCTTCACTAAACAAATTCATTCGAGCATTATTGTCAGCCAAGTCAGGTTTCCATATGTATCTATAATTTTGTGAAACCTTGATTTCACTCTCAGTGACAGTGTTCGGATTTATCTTAAACGATAGCTCACAGTGTACAGGAAAATGGTCTGAGAGGTCAAATGTATTAACCATGAAGTTTTCAATATTGTCAAAAAGTGTACCTGATGCGATTATATAATCTACAATACTTGCTCCTTGATTTGCGGTGCATGTGTATTCACCATTTTTATCCCCTTCAAAGCGACTATTCAACAAATGCATACCAAATTTACAACAACATTCAACAAGACTTCTACCAAAATTGTGAATATTGTCATCTTTAGCAGTTCTTTCTAAATTAAAGTGATCTACCCCACAATCAAATAAAGCGTGCTCATTCACATTAGAATCATCGATTACATAATCCTGTAGATTTCCAACTCTGGCATTAAAATCCCCCGCCAAAATAATATCACACGTGTTACAAGTATCAAAAATCTCTTCAAGATAATTTTCTTAACGCGTGATACAGTTGATTTCCTCGTTTCTATAAACTGAAGATCCTTCAGGTGGAACCTAGACAAAACCAATTAACACATCACGTGTAAGATTGAATACATTCTTGTTTAGGACTAAGAACACCGTATCATCAATACTTCGAATTCTTTTAACGTGTGATGATAAATGTGATTTTACAAAGGCACTTACACCACCTGGAAATTTGCCTACATTTGATCGCCGTTCTTGGCATGTTGAGAAAGCGACATTGCCTGTTAAAAATGAATCAAATTCAGAAACAGATTTTGCAAATGTTTCGCAAATACCAATTACATCGAACTTTAACAGAAATTTCTTTACTTCGGTGTTAAAAAGGTACTTTTTAAGGCCATTTGCATTCCATGACACTATTGACAATGTTTCTGTCTTTTGCTCATCTTCTTGAATTTGACGTCCTACAGTCCGAGCCTGGCCAGTTCCCTATAGTTTAATAATGGTCTGTTTAACGTCGTCAAACTTGTATCTTTCGCCGTCTATCAGCAGAGTGTCGTAAATCAAAGTTGCCTTCTTTCCCTCGCTGATAGCTTCCTGTAGACGTGGTATTAATTTACGGCGTTTGGCACGAACCAGAGGTGAAAAGTCTTCTTTTATTTTGAAACTTGAGTTTTTGAGCAACCTTCTACCTTTCTGTAACAGGGACGAACGGACCTTGTACGACATAAATTTGACAATGACACGTCGCGGGTTATTAGCGTCAGCACGGTCGGGCAGCCTGTGGGCTCTTTCGATTCCAATTTCAGTTTCGTCGAGGGCGTTCTCAATATTAAGTTCATCTCTTAGCATGTTACGAACCTTTTCTTCGCATTCTTCCCATGTCTCATGACCACCTTCACTTTCGGGTATACCTTGGAAGATTAAGTTATTTCTACTGCTATGGCCTCTTCACTTATCACAACTTCCTTCCAATCGTTCTATTCTCCTCGTTAAATGTTTATTTTCTTCAACTAGTTTCTGATGACTTTCACGGAGTGCTGAGACAGAGTCGTTAATGTTACTTATCTCTTTTCTTGCATCATTCAAGTCTGCTTTCAGTTCGCGTCTCAACGTTTTCATTTCATTTTAGATTTCCATCAGTAAAGTTAATACTTGGCTGTTTTCTGGCTCAGACCTACCGGGACCATGTACAGGACTTGCCGTTGAACTCTTTGGTGGGATGACAGTACCACTTGCAGACAATGTAGCTTGTTTTCTGGTTTCAGGCCCGGGATTCAATTCATGTCCCCACACAACTGAAGCAGTCGGACGACTCGTGGTTCGGTCATGTCTTCACAGAATGCCTCCTCACCATATTCAAAATGAGAATTGGAAAATTAGAAACCAGTATTCCGACCATCACATGTAGCTGCTTTCATTTCAATGTTTCCAGTGGCTTCCAACCATGCTTGTGTGCCATATAACAGCGCAACTATGCCACGTGTAGCAAAGAGCACATAGCTATGGACAATGAAGCAGCACAACAAACTGTAGAATAACTCATTAGCATGGACCATTCCGTGTGTGACATGTACAGTTCCGTTGCAACAACTCGCCAACTTTTCGGTTGAAAAAAACCTGCCAATGGCTGCTCTCCACTCTGCGACACCGACACACATTGTTCCAATGTAGCTTACGCTTCTCTCATTTACAGTATGAAACAAAAAAACATACATTTGTGTGAAAATAAATTGGTTTTCGTAGAGCGACGGGATCGACCTTCCGTACGTGACAGCCTCTTTCATATCTCTCCCTTTCCCCTAAACAATGAATAAATAAGTCGAAATTACAGTGTGTCCGGGTTATCAACCCTTTTTGTCTGTATCATGCCATACACATTTGTGTCAATATATTATCTGTTTTGTTTGCCGTTTCACAACTTCATTGATCAAAATAAAATATGTCCATGGTATTGTTTGATTTTTATTCACTTTCAACGTTGCGTTATTTCTGTAGCTGAAAGAATAATGTCCTATAAGAATGTACAGTATTATCCACGGTTGAAAGTTCACTCCTAGAAGCGATGGTGTAATAAATGACCCCTTCTAGTTCCACAGACACTGATAGCCTAGTTAATTACTTCAGTGGCACTTCAATCCAACGTTTATGTTATCATGATGAAATGGACAACAAAGGACGTTGTTTCTATCTTCTCGAAATGTTACACTCAATCGAAATCTGTAGTAAGTATGATCAGAAGACATTTGGTCAAAATCTGTGCATTCAGTACTGATATATGTCGGAATTATAAAATTCATCAACTTTGCAAAGTTAATAATCATTATCACGTTCATAAGACTTACACTATATGATCCTTAGAATGATGAAATAATCATTATCACGTTCATAAGACTTACACTATATGATCCTTAGAATGATGTTGAATAGCCGATTGTATTTCAAATAGTTGATAGAATTATTTACACGCGATCTTCTTTCATAGAACTTCTTAAAACCTTGCATAAAATTTATTATTTCGAAAGGTCAAAAAGTATTCACTTTAAGTTCAAAATTCAAATGAGAAATTATATGTCAATTAGAGATGATTTTAACTATACTATCATCAATTTTCCGCACCCTGACAGCAATATTCCACTGTCACCCTCCTATGGGGCTTACAATTCCAGCATGTAGTTCATATGGTTATTTTGTGGAGAGATACAGCCATCTCTCTCAGGTTGCAAGCTTGTAAATCAGTGTTACTCAAAAAAATGTTTGTCTCCACATTCAAACGCTATTTTGGCAGGTGTTATGAACTGACAGATAAGTACGATGTATAATTTACACAAATGATCACTGATGGCATCAGTGACATTTGTCTGTAGATTAAGACCACTCCCTATTTTAGCTTACAGATTGAGGTATGGCGGTCGCCACATGTTGGGCAGAATGTGCTTTCAGTTTTCAAAATACCTGATCTTACTTCTCGGTTGTATTTGCTTGAGATCCATATATTTTCTTGTACAGATTCGACTTTGTTGTATGTACCGGTATTGTTACGTCTATCTCTGCTGTCTATCTCTGCTCTTTGTATTGTTACTTCTAGTTTGTCAATATTGAACTTATGACTATGGTGTAGATTGTTGTTTAGTGGTATTTTTCTGATATGAAATATGTTATTGATACGGACTGTGACACGCAGGGGTAGGTTCACAGTTTTCTTGGGGGGGATTGTTTTGCATATGAAAATTTGGAGAGTCACTTTTTTGTCGCAAACACTTAAATTGCCACTAATATTCGCGCAGCATCATTTTAAAATACCGGCACTCTCCCCTGCAATATCCGTCAAGTTCCTTAGAACGCCTCACTTATCAAAGTTTCTGCATAGCTAGACCTACGCATGATCAACACACCCCAGAGGGGTGAGGACATTCATTATAGAAATAACGGTCAACGCGCTGACCATTAACGTTTATTTATGGGCAAGGGCGAGAGGAAAGCCAAAAATTAACGGGCGAGGCTTTCCCAGCACGTTAATTTTGGCTTTCCTCTCACCCACGCCTATAAATAAACGTTAATGGTCAGCGCGGAGTGTGTTATTTCAACTATATTATCAACGAACCCCGAAAAACCGTCAAAAATTTACGAAATTTCCCGTGCGAACCCGGGCCCCAGAACCTGCAAATGAGCTGTTTCTTAAAGCCGCACATTTCAATCCCAGGTTCTCGCATTAGTGGCGTTCTCCTCCCAGTCAAACACTTGGCCAGTACGATGTTTGATTTCTATAACATTGATTACACAAACTGATCTCAACCTTTTGTCACATTTTGCTAATCCTGCAAACGGAGTTTATATACAAACGTTTGATTGACGGTCGGTTCAAATCGCGAACGGTCATTGATTCCCCACCACAAACGCTCGAATTTCCTAAAAATTGTCTTCCAGTCGCGTTAGACTTTGAATATAACCACAGAGTTCCATCGGCAGCAACTTCGCGCTGACCGCTCTGCAGAGTGTCTGTTATTTTGCGGCCGGGAAAACTAAAAAGGGGCATTTTCTGGAGCGTGTACCCGCGTGTTGCCAGTTTGGTGTCTACTTACACAATGAAGGCCGCCGTAGCTTCGCGTCCTTTTAAAGGGAGGCTCCGCCTTCAACTTGACACTGCTCAACACTTGTCATTTCGATTAGCTATCTCTCAGATCAATATTTGTTGCAGGTATCATCAAATGTGGTGTAGGAATTTCGGAGTTATAAAATTAATTACAAAAGTGCACTTAATTTGCAAAGGAGCAGATGCTTGACATGACAGTCACAGTATCGTCAAAATGTTCTGAGATTGTCATCTCTGAAAAGTTTCATGAATTTTTGTGCAGTATTTCTTGATATATGTTGACACTGTCATTACTGTCTCCATAGGGAAACCCCTGTATGAAAAAATAATGCTTCATAACTTTATTAAAGGGCCTATGACATCATTTCAAAAGTTTTTATTTCTGTCCCGCTAAAAACTCAGCCAGGGGACCTGTCTATGGATTGCATATTGTGTCTGTTGGGAAAGATGTGCGCGAATGGCGAAATTTGACTCCTTTTTCATGCCTGGTGGTCAGGGGCAACTTCGCAACAGAGCCAGGCAGCGGTATTTGCATATTGACCAACAGGTACAATTGACGTCATTTGTTCCACGCTATTGACACGAAAGTGTACTTAGCGGTCCTTGCATAAATTAAACCACAAACAAAGTCAGCTATATAAACAGTGCTCACAGACGCCCAGTAAACACTGGCGAGACAGCCGCACTGGCGGTCCAGCTGCAGGGACTTGTCCAGTTGCTCCACCGAGGACCAAAATTCAGAAAATGATTTCGAGGGGCATTGGTTTGAAGGCGCATAGGCATACCAATTTGAACTCCAGGCATCTGGAACGAGTGGCTCCTAATCAGAGTCGGAGTCTGACTCTGAAGGACAAAGCGCGAGTGGACAAAGCAATAGAATGCTCTGGACAGATTGGAAAGTACGATGAGGCTAAATTTCATCTCTTTGTATGAAATAAGACAGTATCAGTCTCAGTTTGAACTCTTCACGGTTGGTTTTATTGTATAAATAGTGGAGCGATCCCGTGCCTGAGTGTTTTGGTTAAATGAGTAAAACATGCATTGCATGTCGTAGCTGCAGTGCAGCAGCTGTGTTGGACGTCGATCTTTGACAGAACTATCATTTCCTTGGAGCACGAGACAAATGGTGCAATCGACCCATGTTCCTGTGCATTTTCAGAGCTAAGGAATCCCGCAAAACGTGATGTGTTAGGCCTATTTTCACAACTTTTAGACGAATATTGCTCGCGATACCCTGTGGTTGGTGTTCAACATGGGGCACTTGTTTCTTTAATGGCCTAACTTCCCACGAGCAAAACACGATCCTGATTGTTCTCTTATATTTTGCTGCTGTAAGCTGCTGAGGAAATAATCTTTTTGTCCTCGGTTTGGTAAGGACTCCATCAGAAATTGGCCGATATTACCCTTTTGGCGCGTCGCTTGGCCAAGTGCTCTTGTTTCTTGTTTTAGCTCTAGCTTAGGCCTTATAAATTCTTTTTTCGTCATCAGATCCTTCATTTAGCTCTTGGGTCTCATATTCCTCCACCATAACACCTAAGATCAGATTTATTGGCCATTCGTACTAATGTATGTCACAGACATAGTGTTTTATCATTCGGTTTGTCTGTGGTTGTGTTTGTGTCTATGTCTATCAGCTATAATTTCCATATCTTTGCGATATGCACTTAGGCAGTTGTAACTTGCGGGCTTTCTTGTTGCAAAATGGATTAGAGCTATCTTCTGGTTTAACTTAAACTGCGCCTCGCACCCTTTCGTCTTAAAACTGAATGGCGTTACGGTGTACTTAGCCTCCTTGATTAAGTTGATATCATTAATTTGTGACTGTGGAAATACTCGTTGATTAGCTGTGATAACGTCCTCAAGACCTTGCATTCTGCTTGTCACAAGTTTTTTTTCCAAATTCCTCAAAAGCTTGTCACTGTTCTTAGCTACAGCCTCCTGCACTTGCCCTTGTATCACACTCTACAATGCCTGTCCGCTGATGAGCCATCCGAGCATTGAGAGAACGAAAATACAGGAGAAAAACTAAACATGCACGGAGAGAAGGGCATCAATTTACAAGTGGTATAGCCACAAACTGATGACGTCAAATCGCCGTAAACAATACACATTGCCATAATTACAAGGCGTCTGTATTTTGTGTACGGCGATTTGATGTTATCAGTTGTGGGTATACCACTTGTAAAATAGTGCCGAGAGAAGCACTCACAACTTAATAAATAGAACACATCAACAATATAACACCTGTACTAAACCACATTCCAATCACTTCATTGGCCCCATTTTGGCACGTGACATCTTGAAAAGATAATAACTTCCCGATTTACCACGAATTTAGGGAAATTTCATAGCTAGTAATTGCTGTGCTCTCTCTCATTCCTGCTGCCCTTGCTCTACTGCCATAAGTTTAACTTTGAAACAAAAGCTGTCAGCACTATCGTCATCACGGTATTTTCAACACAGACATTACATTCTGCATGTCGGACGCACACACTTTAGGCTTGGACCTAACATCCATGCGACTTCAGGATAAACTATTTTTATAGGCAACTTATCTTCAATTATTGAGTGCAATGATTCATGTCTTACTATCTTTTATCTTTTACGTTCACCATGGCAGAACGGGAAGTGTTGAGAGAAGTTGGTTGTATTTCTGTTGACTTTTCGTAATTTTTTCTTCAAGTCACGACAGATGAACAAACTTGCAAGGATGAAGCAGTGGCATGCCACAAAATGATGACCACAAAATCTCCAAACACAAAACAAAGACGCTTTGTAATAGCGGCACTGACTAGATAATAACGATGAAGTATAAGAAATTTCCACTTTCTTCCGATCACTCTTTCAATTTCCGACTGGTTAGATTTTGTGTACGGTGAAGCAGTCTGAGTAAGGGCCAGTAATTGGGGCTTGCTAACCAAATTTTTGGAACGGAGCAAGCGTAAGCGAGTGAAGTTCGAAAACAAGCAAGTTAAATCCAACACACACATTTTAGGGTTAGGGTTAGTTTGTGCATGTCATCGAGGCAGAAATTCCGTCGCATGGGTATTTCATTGCCTCTCTCACATTTTATATATCAATTTTGTTGTCATATACAAAATAGCCCAGACAGGAATGGCCATATTGACTCCGTTTTAATAGTGCAGTTGCCAAAAACAGTAGCCTGTTACGTAACAGATCAGATCTAGAGTAAATTCAAATTCACAGAGCGTTCGTAAAGAGAGCCAAAATACTTTGTATCTTCTCATTTGCATTACTTGTTCCACGGACCAAAAATCACACGTATATAAGATCAAACTATGTTACTGATTTCCTTCATAATTGTCCAGAAATTTGTTTCTTTTGTCTTTGCGATCATGCTTCTGAACATATTTGTGATCCGGCTGTATTGTAGAAATTGATGAATCCATGGATGTAAAAACATCCATGATAAATCCAATTTCGGAAAGTCCAACTACAGCTGGGGTCGACACTGTGAGAGACATTTGGTGTTTGGCTTTTTAATTTATGATAACTGTGGCGTGATGATAATATTTTAATTCTTTTGATGTATCGATTTGTTCGTCCAGGTTCAACTATTATTTCTGATGAATGAAGGGCTCATTCTTCGTTGTCCACGTCTCCTCAGAGCTCTCATTTGATCGTGAATTATTTTCTTTATTTTGTGGATTTTCTAATCTTTGCCCACACCAGAGGGCACAGCAGTCAACCCCCTTATCTTATTTTATTTTATTAATTTTGACTGTGAAATTCAAATAAATATTTCGACTCCAAACTGTCTGACTGCTTTGTGTATTGCCTACAAGTGCTTATCTTCTCTCCAGCCAGTGTACACACCAATGTAATTGCTCAGCAAACATTACCAACTTGTTAATCGGCTGTGCGTATCAGCGGATTAGCTGATCAAGTCAACATCATAGCCGCCCAATACGTAGTAAAATATTTTTAAGTACGTTATACTAGTTCTCTTTCTGCACTTAAATGTTATTTGGTAGTGATTCTCTTAAAGTACAAAGTTCATCTAATTCCTAAAGCATTAATTAATAAGGAGAATACACAATTCAAACACAGGGATATAAAAAAAAAATAAAACATAGATTACAACAGTGTGATTGAGTTACGTATAAGAAAGCCTCTCTCTCTCTCTCTCTCTCTCTCTCTCTCTCTCTCTCTCTCTCTCTCTCTCTCTCTCTCTCTCTCTCTCTCTCTCTCTCTCTCTCTCTCTCTCTCTCTCTCTGGGATACAGTATGTAAGTATATCAAAAAGGAGAGTTGTGATTTAAGACACTAGCAGTCTGGCAAGGCTAAAACAAAATATTAATGTGTAGTGCAAGTTATCTTTTCAAACCTGGAATGCCAATTACAAGGCTAAAATAACCGACTATCCTTTCAAAATATTCATGTTTACTAAAAGTTTTCTTTTCTAGCTTGAAAAGCCAATTACTTACATCATCTAATCCTATACTAGATATGAAAATAAACTGTTTCTTCCCTTCATTGCTACTGAGTAGTGATTCTGTTCAAGTCCATAGTTCATCTCATTTTTGAGCCATTTATTTAAAAAATGCGAAATACACAATAGAAAGACTGGAATTCGCTAAATAAAAATATACTCTGCTTTACAACAGTGTGATTGAGTATTGTATGAGAAAACATTTCGTCTCTCTCTCTCTCTCTCTCTCTCTCTCTCTCTCTCTCTCTCTCTCTCTCTCTCTCTCTCTCTCTCTCTCTCTCTGGGATACAGAATGTAAGTATAACCAAAAAAGAGACTTCGGATTTAAGACACTAGAAGCCTGACAAGGCTCAAACAAAATCTTAATGTGTATAACAAGTTCTCTTTTCTAACCTGGAATGCCAATTTAAAGGCTAAAATAAATAAAAGACTATCCTTTCAAAAATTCATGTTTATTAGAAGTTTTCTTTCTGGCTGGAAAAGCCAATTACTTACATCATCTAATCCTATACTAGATATGAAAAGAAACTGTTTCTACCCTTCATTGATACTGAGTAGTGATTCTGTTAAAGTCCATAGTTCATCTCATTTTTGAGCCATTTATTTAAAAAATGCGAAATACACAATAGAAAGACTGGAATTCGCTAAATAAAAATATACTCTGCTTTACAACAGTGTGATTGAGTATTGTATGAGAAAACATTTCCTCTCTCTCTCTCTCTCTCTCTCTCTCTCTCTCTCTCTCTCTCTCTCTCTCTCTCTCTCTCTCTCTCTCTCTCTCTCTCTCTCTCTCTGGGATACAGTATGTAAGTATACCAAAAAGGAGAGTTGTGATTTAAGACACTAGCAGTCTGGCAAGGCTAAAATAAAATATTAATGTGTATTGTAAGTTATCCTTTCTAACCTGGAATGTCAATTACAAGGCTAAAATAAAAGAATATCCTTTGAAAATATTCATGTTTATTAAAAGTTTTGTTTTCTAGCGGCGAATACCAATTACTTACCTAATCTAATGCTATACTAGATATGAGAATACACTGTTTCTACCCTTCATTGATACTTAGTAGTGATTCTGTTCAAGTCCATAGTTCATCTCATTTTTGAGCCATTTATTTAAAAATGTGAAATACACAATAGAAAGACTGGAATTCGCTAAATAAAAATATAGTCTGCTTTACAACGTGTGATTGAGTATTGCATGAGAAAACATTTCTCCTCTCTCTCTCTCTCTCTTCTCTCTCTCTCTCTCTCTCTCTCTCTCTCTCTCTCTCTCTCTGGGTTACAGTTGGTAAGTATACCAAAAGGGAGAGTGTGATTTAAGACACTAGGAGTCTGGCAAGGCTAAAATAAAATATTAATGTGTATTGTAAGTTTCCTTTTCTAACCTTAAATGTCAATTACAAGGCTAAAATAAAAGAATATCCTTTGAAAATATTCATACTTATAAAAAGTTTTGTTTTCTAGCGGCGAATACCTATTACTTACCTAATCTAATGCTATACTAGATATAAGAATACACTGTTTCTAACCTTTATTGATACTTAGTAGTGATTCTGTTCAAGTCCATAGTTCATCTTATTTTTGAGCCATTTATTTAAAAAATGTGAAAAGCACAATAGAAAGACTGGAATTCGCTAGATAAAAATATAGTCTGCTTTACAACAGTGTGATTGAGTATTGTATGAGAATACATTTTATCTCTCTCTCTCTCTCTCCCTCCCTCTCTCTCTCTCCCTCTCTCTCTCTCTCTCTCTCTCTCTCTCTCTCTCTCTCTCTCTCTCTCTCTCTGTCTCTCTCTCTCTCTCTCTCTGGATACAGTATGTAAGTATACCAAAAAGGAGAGTTGTGACTTAGGACACTAGCAGTCTGGCAAGGCTAAAATAAAATATTAATGTGTATTGTAAGTTATCTTTTCTAACCTGGAATGTCAATTACAAGGCTAAAATAAAAGAATATCCTTTGAAAATATTCATATTTATTAAAAGTTTTGTTTTCTAGCGGCGAATACCTATTACTTACCTAATCTAATGCTATACTAGATATAAGAATACACTATTTGTACCCTTCATTGATAGTGAGTAGTGATTCTTTTCAAGTCCATAGTTCATCTCATTTTTGAGTCATTCATTGAAAAAATGTGAAATACACAATAGAAGACTGGAATTCGCTAAATTAAAATATAGTCTGCTTTACAACAGTGTGATTGAGTATTGCATGAGAAAACATTTCCTCTCTCTCTCTCTCTCTCTCTCTCTCTCTTCTCTCTCTGTCTCTCTCTCTCTCTCTCTCTCTCTCTCTCTCTCTCTCTCTCTCTCTCCCTCCCCCCCTCTCTCTCTCTCTCTCTCTCTCTCTCTCTCTCTCTCTCTCTCTCTCTCTCTCTCTCTCTCTCTCTCTGGATACAGTTGGTAAGTATACCAAAAAGGAGAGTTTGATTTAAGACACTAAGAGTCTGGCAAGGCTAAAATAAAATATTAATGTGTATTGTAAGTTATCTTTTCTAACCTGGAATGTCAGTTACAAGGCTAAAATAACAGAATATCCTTTGAAAATATTCATGTTAATTAAGAGTTTTGTTTTCTAGCGGCGATTACCTATTACTTACGTAATCTAATGCTATACTAGATATAAGAATACACTGTTTCTACCCTTTATTGATACTTAGTAGTGATTCTGTTCAAGTCCATAGTTCATCTTATTTTTGAGCCATTTATTTAAAAAATGTGAAAAGCACAATAGAAAGACTGGAATTCGCTAAATAAAAATATAGTCTGCTTTACAACAGTGTGATTGAGTATTGTATGAGAATACATTTCGTCTCTCTCTCTCGGTCTCTGTCTCTGTCTCTGTCGGTCTCTGTCTCTGTCTGTCTGTCTGTCTGTCTCTGTCTCTGTCTGTCTCTGTCTCTCTCTCTCTGTCTCTCTGTCTCTCTGTCTCTCTCTGTCTCTCTCTCTCTCTCTCTCTCTCTCTCTCTCTCTCTCTCTCTCTCTCTCTCTCTCTCTCTCTCTCTCTCTCTCTCTCTCTCTCTCTCTCTCTCTGGGATCAGAATGTTAGTATACCCAAAAGGAGAGTTCTGATTTAAGACACTAGAAACCTGACAAGGCTCAAACAAAATCTTAATGTGTATAACAAGTTATCTTTTCTAACCTTGAATGCCAATTACAAGGCTAAAATAAAAGACTATCCTTTCAAAATATTCATGTTTATTAAAAGTTTTCTTTTCTGGCTGGAAAAGCCAATTTCTTACAATATCTTATCCTATACTAGATATGAAAATAAACTGTTTCTGCCCTTCATTGATACTGAGTAGTGATTCTGTTCAAGTCCATAGTTCATCTTATTTTTGAGCCATTTATTTAAAAAATGTGAAAAACACAATAGAAAGACTGGAATTCGCTAAATAAAAATATAGTCTGCTTTACAACAGTGTGATTGAGTATTGTATGAGAAAACATTTCGTCTCTCTCCCCCTCTCTCCCCCTCTCCCCCCCCTCTCTCTCTCATCTCTCTCTCTCTCTCTCTCTCTCTCTCTCTCTCTCTCTCTCTCTCTCTCTCTCTCTCTCTCTCTCTCTCTCTCTCTCTCTCTCTCTCTCTCTCTCTCTCTCTCTCTGGGATACAGGATGTAAGTATACCCAAAAGGAGACTTCGGATTTAAGACACTAGAAGCCTGACAAGGCTCAAACAAAATATTAATGTGTATAAACAGTTTTCTTTCAAACCTGGACTGCCAATTACAAGGCTAAAATAACAGACTATCCTTTCAAAATATTCATGTTTACTAAAAGCTCTCTCTCTCTCTCTCTCTCTCTCTCTCTCTCTCTCTCTCTCTCTCTCTCTCTCTCTCTCTCTTCTCTCTCTCTCTCTCTCTCTCTCTCTCTCTCTCTCTCTCTCTCTCTCTCTCTCTCCTCCTCTCTCTCTCTCTCTCTCTCTCTCTCTCTCTCTGGGATACAGTTTGTAAGTATACCCAAAAGGAGAGTTCTGATTTAAGACACTAGCAGCCTGACAACGCTAAAACAAAATATTAATGTCTATTACAAGTTATCTTTTCTAACCTGGAATGCCAATTACAAGGCTATAATAAAACAATATCCTTTCAAAATATTCATGTTTATTAACAGTTTTCTTTTCTAGCAGGAAACACCAATTACTTACGTCATCTAATGCTATACCAGACATGAAATTAAACTGTTTCTGCTCTTTATTTATACTTGATAGTGATTCTGTTGAAGTAGAAAGGTCATATCATTTTTGAGGCATTTATTTAAAAAAGGCGAAATACACAATACATATTTCAATCTCTCTCTCTCTCTCTCTCTCTCTCTCTCTCTCTCCTCTCTCTCTCTCTCTCTCTCTCTCTCTCTCTCTCTCTCTCTCTCTCTCTCTCTCTCTTATGCCGAATTTAAATAGCCGGTAAGTGTCCCAAACAATTGGGTTTATTTATGATACTGTCATTGGTATCAGACAGAAAAAATATTTCAGCAGATGTATAAGATGTATGAAGTTTTGAATTCATGTCAGCATCGCTTCACTATATAAGTTTATACAATACAATACAATACAATACAATACAATACAATACAATACAATACAATACAATACAATACAATACAATACAATACAATACAATACAATACAAGAAAGAAAGAAAAGAAAAGAAAAGAAAAGAAAAGAAAAGAAAAGAAAAGAAAAGAAAAGAAAAGAAAAGAAAAGAAAAGAAAATACAATAGAGGTATAACTGGTCTTGTCATTCCGTATTGTCATGTATCGATATTGTTAAATATATATCATTTTCTAGGCATGTTTTACAAAGACAGATATATAGAATACAAATGCAGGAACATAAGTAAAGAATATCCAAATTCCAAATGTCACATCCATTTTACACAAGATAACCTCGTTGTGTCTTAAAAGGTGTTTATGTGAAAATTTAAATGCTTGCTCATATGCGTTATAAAGTAATTTACCTACAGAGTGGGGCCGACTTGCAGCGTTATAATTGACGTATATAAATAAATTCCCTAAATTTCTGTAAATAATGACAATCGATCAATCAAATATAGACTTGTAAACACGCCGCAAGTCAGCCGATAGTCACCATCCAGTCACTATCATGCCGATATTCCTTAGCCAGAGTCTCATTCGTTTTAAAGTTACACGATTGCGTAAATAGATAGCAAATAATAGCTTAACTTCTTTTCGAAAAAGCCTTGTTAAAACTACGCAAAACGACTTAATGTTGATGAAAATCTCAACACAAGCTGTCAACCCCTAGTTTCTCATTGCTTTTTGCGTTAAATTTGCAGGCATACGCCTTATGAAGATTTCGATGTCAATATAGTACTATATATATACGTACCCCTTATGAAAATGTTTATGGAAATATGTGTGAACATAAATATTCTTTGTTACTTTTTTACCAGGAATTCTTCCAGAGTCTTCAGGAATCCTCTCAAAGAAATGAAACGCGCAAAAATCTTTATCGAGGACGGGTTATGTTAGTTGGGGCATATGGTGCAGGGAAGACATCGACAAAAAGAAGTCTTTTCAAAGAACCTTATAAAACAAAGCATGTGAGCACAGATGGAGCTGATGTCTTCAGTATAGATATAACAGAATGGATTATTAAAGGTAACATTTTGTCTCATGAAATGCTGCACTAAAATTGTTGTCGAAAAAATAAAGTACTTAAGGGGTTAATACTCACAATAGGGTATTAGGAAACATTGTTTACGTCTGGGCAACCTTCGCCGTGAAAAATCCTTATAGTTGCCTTCTGCGTTTCAAGTCACTCTTGGTTGTATTATTTTGATGTCGAACTCTCCTCTGAAATGAATGACTGACTCTACAACTCAAGATACTAACATACACATTGGAGGACCAAAAAATACCTATGTGTGGTTTACCTACTCAAATGTAAGCAATTTCTACGTTGTTGTGTTCTCTTTGCAAGAAAAATTGTAATGCAACACCCCATTTCATGAAATGATTGATCAAAGTTTTAAGAATCTTTTGGTATCATGTATGCGTCGAGTATTGCAATGATAATATGGCTAAGTCCTACCCACGTCAGAGTTCAAGTGATATGCAAACATTAATATTCGTCCTGCAGCTGAAGATCCAACGAAGCATTCCGTTATACTACAGATTTCGATTCAGTGTAACGTTTCAGGAAAGTAGGATCAACGTCCTTTGGTGTCGATTTAATCTCGATAACGTAAACATTGTATCGCGGGGCTACTAAACTAATTAACTTGGCGCTATCAGTGTCTGTGGAAGTGAGCGGGGTTGTTTATTACACTCTCAGTTACGATGTTTTTACTGCACTGATAACAGTGGACAACAACACCTTCAATTTCTGTAAGACATTTTATTTTCGTATATTGGAACAAAACCAAAAGTTACAGAACAACAAGAATGAAAATCCAATGAAAACATCTAAGTATTCAAATATCACACAATAAAGATACCGTGGTGATATACACGTCCATGACCTAAACTTTCACAGTTGTGACGTGGTAATGGCTTTGTCACATAAAACTGATGATCAGAACAATAGAGTATGTAAGTGGCAGTGACTAATAAATACTCTAACATTTTGGGATTACAGCGTTGTAACAACGTTTCAAAAGAAAACCTTCACCAGAACTTGACCTTTGCAAATCAATCAGACGACTGCAACTATATCGCGATAATTTGCTATCAAATCTAGACTGACCTTAAAAAACATTTATCCGAACACAGGAAATGAATATTTCGATCAGACAACAGAAAACTTTGTAGAAAATGCTAAATATCCGACTTGTATCGCAAATCGTCGCAAAGGCGAGTTATGAGTCATCTGTGAAAATGATTCAACGCTCCAAAAACCATAAACACATAACGAGTGGAATAATAAACACGACTGCTTAAATGTGAAAATGCCTGAAAAAATATACTTGCTCTACGACCGTTCAAACTACAAAAAACTCATTGGAACGGGACGGTGGTGGTGGCGGTTGTTGCTGAGAAGGCTGGTCAGGCAAATGCGGTAGGTAATTTGTCGCTGTACCTTTGGAAACTGCATAAGTCGGTCACGCTTACGTCCATTGGATCCGCGTCGCTCTTGTCCGTAATACACGTAATGGATAATTAGTTCGAGCTCTTCGTTAGAATTCCCGAAAGACTTTGACGACGCCATCCTCTCAGCTGTAAACCAGCGGTTTGGATAGATTGCACTTGAGAGGCCCCTTATATCGGGCTTAGATCGCATAGCACGCCAAAAACTGAAGTTTACGACATTTGTGTGCGATATAGACTTGTGACGTATTTTGGACCGTTCCACTGTTATGAAGTATATTATATGAACGTTAACTGTTTTCTATCTGCTGAATTTTAGCGAGGGAGCAGATTTTGTCAAGGCTGTCAGGCAAGATAAGACGGACGTTTGTTTTGTCAACAACATCGATTCATCTGCGTCCAATTTACGCAAAGTTATATAAAGCTCACTGAGAAAAAAGTTTACTTTCTCACACCCCTTCACATTGGTAGTAGCCTTCACTATTCAAACTACAGTAATTACGTTTCTAAAATTAGATGCGTGACGATCTTCCAAGAGAGTGACTTTACACACTACTCGAGCGGCATTTCACTAACTAGTCCTGTTTTCAAAATGACCTACATTACACGTCCTACACACATGTACTGTATGCTGTGATTGGTTAAGCCGCTTTTCTAAGGTCCACTTTCGGAGCAGTCATTGGAGGGACCTCATGTGTTAGGTCTCATTATTATGTATTATTCAATTTACAGTTTCCTGATTGGTTAATGTGTAGTTCCGGTCCTCCAGTGTTCACTACCTCATTATGCGATGTCCCATGTACTTTTGGATGATGCCTGCACGTGGTCGCAACTTGCTCCCAGAGTATGAAGAAAGGTACTCATGCCGAGTATTTGTCAAAATATCTAGTTAGATTTGACCTTGTTCGAGAGTTCCTTCACTATTCAGGGCATTTTATGTGATACTGTGAATTATACATGAATCAAATATTGTCAGGAGAAATTTTGTCCTTTTCCGGGCGCTCGTTGGTTGAAATGAGCTACTGACGCCTGAAAACGTTACGTAATTTTTGTTACGTAATGCATTGATGCTCTATCGTTTCCTCTTGTCATTCCCAGGCCTCACTGTTGTCGATGCGGCCAATGCCCCGTCAAATCAAAATGAAAATGAAAAGCGTGAACTTTGTACGTAACCAACAATTGGAAAACAAAGAGCCAACATGCCTGTAATGCTAGACTTTGTTCAAGTCGGTGAATTTAAATAATAAAATCATTTATAATAGTTTCTCTTGTGTCTCTCCAATTTCGTACAAAACTATTCGGAATTTGGTAGCCCAGGCCATGTTTTTCCCAGCGATTGAATGCGTTACCTTTGAGTCTGCGCAGGATAGTGAGTTAGTTTCTGCCGGATTCACCTCCGGGTGAAACTCCCTGTATAGCGTTCACCCGACTCCGCCCATTCCACTCACGCGCGCGTTTTACATGAAAGCAAAATACATATCGTTGCGTTCACTCCACTCAAACATTAACAAATCACAGACTTGAACCGAGTCTACTGTAATGCATAAAGGGACAGGGATAAGAAAAAAACATGGAAATTTAACGCATGAAGGTTTGTCGGGCATTTTTCGTTGTAACTTTCGGCCGATCCGTGAACATCACGAATAACGTATTACTTCAGCGGTAGCCAGGAAGCACGTGGGACATTGCATAATGAGGCAGTAAACACTGGAGGACCGGACCTACACATTAACCAATCAGGGAGCTGTAAAGTGAATAATACATAGTGATGAGACCTTGCGCATGAGGTCCCACCAATCAGCGAAACGCAAATGGACCTTAAATTACCAGATGAACCAATCACTGATTTTGGTACATCTGTCATGGACCTGACTTATGAAACAGGACTAATAAAACTATGCAAACAATGTCAGCTAGAGGCAGAATGTTCCAAAGAGGAAAGGAACACAGTCTTGACTATCGCAAGCTGTAAGTTGTTTTGCAGTCTTTGTTGGACGTAGGACCTAATTACGAAAGCGGAGCAATACCTCACGAAAAGATTGCCGAAGTTGCCAGAGACAGAAAGGTCCATCATGGGACTGTTAAAAAAACTATGGAAGCAGTATCGTGAACAAGGGCATCTACAACGAAAGCCTTGTAGTGGTGGACGTCAGAGAAAATTGAATAACCACGACCTGCTGTATGTATAAATGCAGACATTGAAATTTCGACATCTGCTCTTTGTAAATACGTGAAATATCGACTACCAAGTGGCGAGTGGACAAGATAGAAAATAACTAAGCATGCCAAAAGTCCAAAACTGACTCTAAACGTGCTTATGGGTGCTAACTGAATTTGTTACGAACATATAATCGCGGGGGCATCCAACACAACTCTGCATCGTAGCTGCATCGTAATATGCAATACGCCATTTTCATGCACTGTCATGGTTATTTTTAAACCGTGGGATTCCTTCAAGTTTGAAATGTTATTTTACGCAAATTATCAAGTAAAGCTAATTTAAAGTATAGAAATTATGCTAATACAAGCCGACAACGCACGTCAAAAGATGAGACGGTGGTGGTGTGCCTTTTTTCATGTTTTTATTTGGGGATAAATTAATCGGCAGCCCGTCGAAAGTGAAAGAATGCTGTACCGATTTTAAATCGCGATATTGTCATAGTTGTCTGATTTTTACGCTGATGTCAACATTCCGATTAAGGTGCACTTCTGAAAGGTTTCCTATCTCAAGATGTAAAGACTGTTGTTCAATTATAGTGATACTCATAAGTTCTGTGTTAATTCAGATTTCCATTTCATGTAATGATAACAACCAATACCATGTCACAACTGTGAAATGTTTAGGTCATGGACATGCCAGTCAACACGTTTTCTCTATGGCTTGATGTTTCACAACTTCGGTAATGAACATGGAATATGTTCACGTCTTCGTTGGATTTTTATTTATTTCAACGTTGGTGTTTGGCTTCAAATGTTTGGAAATAAAATATGCTTCAGGAATGAACTATATTGTCTACAGTTGAATGTTTGTTCGTAAACTGTAATAAACGAACCCCACTTCCTCAGACACTGATAGCGCCAAGTTAATTATTTTAGTAGCCCCGCGATACAATGTTTACGTTATCGAGATTAAAACGACACCAAGGACGTTGTTCCCACCTTCTCGAAATGTTACACTGAATCGAAATCTGTAATAAGTCTTTTTAGGACTAGGGAACTTAGTACATGTTTAGCGCTAATGCTCTTACGGAGTGTGTAAACGTTACATATAAAAGGATCTGACCATGTGCTACAGTAATGGACAACGTCGAAAAATTTGTAAATTTGTTCTCTAATTACCATCAGCAGCAGTAAATCCCACGTGCGAGTTACTATATTTAGTCAAGACCTACAATCGAGGTTATCGCTATCTTTGGTGGACTTGTGATTGAAAATGAAAACTCGGAAAAGGAGAGTAAAGTTAGAATGTTAATTATTAAAGTGCCAACGTTGTTGTAGGGTACATGAAAATATATAAAATGATATAACAAAAATGTTTCTACGCATATGTCAATGTTGCAGGGAAACTTTGCTATTTCAAAGGATCCGCATCTCTGCAGACAATTAAGATGGATAGCAACGTTAACACATTTGACAATAAATTATGTATATTGTCCTAATTAGCAACTAAATGTTGAATTCATTTAGACGTTTTCTTTCGTACGCTCAGGACACTAGTACATTCATGGTGTCCAATCCATGCTAAAATTTGTTCTTTCTATTTTACTATTCTGAATTTCAATTTTACAACTCAAGATTGCCCTTGCCTTTCTTTATTACCATTCTATACTCAATTTAAAAACTCGACTTTCTATGTCTACTTCTACATTCTATTCTGAATTCCAAATTACAACTAAACATTTCTCTCAATTTTCTGTTACTCTTCAATCTATATTTAATTTTACCACTCACAACCTTAAGGTCCGTATTTTGTTTACGTTGTCAATGACGGCTTCATTCTCTCGTAATGTAGCAAAATTGTACCTGCATTACTCGGTCAGAGCAATACATTACGTTTCCTGATAGAACAGAGGAGAGGTTGGCACAATTTTCACCGAATGAAATTTCACCCTATTTTACTAATTTATACTTAGCGGAATGTTGTTCGACAAACCGTCGAAATTAAAAGACGTCGCAACTATTTTTAAAGATAAAAAGACAGAAAACGTGTGGTTACGTACTTTCCAAGCTGGAACAGTTTTAATTGCCGGACTTCACTGAGTTTTGGCAGACGTTCGTCAGCAAATGATCATTGTTGTTTTAGTTGCTGACGTAATAGGGCTGTGCCTGAAATGTCTTTATCTCTGACCTCTTACCACTTGATCGGCTCTCTGTATTGATATTAACGAGGCAGCCCCGCCGTGAACATAAAATAGTAAAAAAGTATATGAATGGTATTTAAATGTTTACATTGTTGTTTTGTTGACTTTTGGAACGCTATATTCACATCACATTTCACTTTTGTAAAGTATAAAGGACTTACCATTACCTCTTTGAAATCACCTTTTTGATAAACTAATTCCGTCAATCTCCTTTATAGATCCTAAACTTGGACTGATCAAAATACAAATAAGAGTTATAGTATAATAACAAAAGCTTACGCCACTTTTAACAACTTGAAATGTTATTTACAGTTTGAGTATATGCTGTGCATACTTTGTTATCATATGCCCACGACCGCATCAGTGTCTCCTCTGACGTGAACATGATGTATCAGCCGTGACCAACTCTTTTGGTGTAACCCGCACTAATTTAAAGGCGACCACCTATTATTAAAACAGGACAAAAAATTCTGTCTTACGTCTGATCCCGAAAAGTTTGGGGTTTTGAAAACTATTCTGGTAAAATTGGGCCTTACGGTGTTCAGGACACGTGCTGACGTGTACGTGTTATTTTGTTGTCGATAAACACTGTACGGAGCCGTGTAATCGTACAATACTGTCGAGAGTTGTCGTTGTCGGTCAGGCTCCAGCCATTCTCTATGTTCAGGGTATTTAGTATGTCGAAACTCGCAAAGAAATTATAAGTTAAATGCCACTTAAATTTATAGCAAAGAACAATACAGACAAGATAGAGTAAATGAATACTTAAATGGAAATGATTATTGAACAAGTTTAACGTCATATTTTAACCAAAGAGAAATATAATTTTCAGACAGTGTTATTCTTAATAGTAAATCACACTCTATGCAAATCGCGATCCGATCTTATGTGCTGTATTGTCTCCTGCAGAGTCATGTATATCCATATGTTGGCAAGCGATCAGCATTATAATAATTATTTGAAACTTAAAATAATATCCAGACACTCGTCTTTCCCTGGTAGAGGTTAATTCATGCCAGTAAACAACTAAACTTCGCTTAATGTCGCCGTAGTAATTCTTTGTGGGCGCATGGACAAACAGTTCCTTCAAAATTCTGGCAACATCAAATTTTATTGTAGGTTTTCAATCAGTTTCATTTAAATTTAGTCATTCGGATATGATTAAAAGGTGATATCCCATGTTTTCACCGCTTGGTCGGGACACATTCGTCCTGTTTCATAAGTTAGGTCCGAGACACATGTACCTGTCACAGTGATTGGTGTCTGCGGTCCAATAAGGTCAGCTTACAACCCACTCATTGGCTGGACCCTTTCTCTTAGGTCTCGTTACCGTGTAATGTTCAGTTGACGGCACTGTGCTTGGTTGCCTCATTATGGTGTCCCTGTGTGACTAATAGCCTCGTTTTGAATATTCACTGCCTCGTTATGTAGTGTTCAATGTACTTCCTAGAAACCGTTGTAGTAACCAGTCATTCATGATGTTTGAACGTGGTTCGACCGCGACGTGACGACAATGACAAAGAGAATCAGTGTTCACTGAGAAACGTGAAGTCATTCAATTGGATGTTTTATTTAGCACTGCACGCTTGGTGTTCAGCGATTCCACCTTTCAATAGTAATATTTTGATGTGGTCGGTAGCGCAAAATAAGCATATTCTTTTCTGTAAATTTGGAAAATTTTGGCCAGTGATGACGTCTTGTCCATTGCTATCTCTAACAATGCTCACAGAGTTCAGACATTAAGCATATGATTCCAACATCATCACTGCCCGTAAAGCAAAGAAACTACTAAAATTTTGAATGCTGCATCCCTTACGACTAATATCACTTGTTACCGTAAAAAATAAGGACGTCCAGTAGTAATGCTGTAAATATCGTTATTTTGGACGGAAAGGTGTCGATGTGGTGGATTTACCGTTATTTCAACGTTAGGTGGAATTACCGGAAACATGGAATATGGAAATGGAAAATGGAATCCCGAATGTGTAGCATGGCGCCTTAAAACGAAAATCTTGTAATGTGAGAAATTTGAAAACACTCACTACTGTGTTTTCTGACGTATTAAGATACGCAGTCCTGCGTGCGATGTTGTTTTCCCGCGCGCTATACGGCCTTACACCACAGCCCTGCTGAGGTCCATAGACGAAACCGGCGACATACGGTCCTGATTTAGACCGGGCATGAAAACCTAATGACATACATACTTTCAAGATCACAGTGTCTGAGCTTTCCGAATGTGCAGTATAAAATCAGGAGACAGTTTTTTCTAGCATTTAAAAATTGCGCAAGCACAGATACAGCGAAAATAAAGTCAGCGTTGAATCTTTATTGTGCCGCGCAACAAAATAAAAGCAGCCACTGACGTTTTTGCAGGCAAAGTAGCAATGTCAAGAAATAATTCTTTATTGGAAAGACGTGCTGGCGTTACCAGACCCTGTTACTTTTTTACATGAACACTGTGTTGATTTCACCATGGATATGTTAGACAAATATATCCATGTCTTGAACAAAGAAAAAATTAAAAAAATAAAATTTCAATGCTATCAAGGAGTGTTTTCCGTCTTATGGAAATACAACTGACGCCAAACACGGATATGGCACGAGAACGGACGTGTGTGGATACAATGGCGGAGGTTCTTTGGGAATATGTGGGAACAGTCCATTGCACCAGGTACGGATAGTCGCTGATGTGGGAGGGGCATAAGAGTCGGTCATAGTCGATGACGGTGTACTCGCTGTTGTCGGAATTTCATCTGGACTTTTATGATAGACGTACGGTGATGATACTGGCATCAAATAATATGGACAAGGTGTATAAATACTTGCAAGTACGTTTTCAGCAATCTTTGAGCTGGCTGCTTCGGTGTTTGTTCGGTTGATGTTGTCTCAATCTCGCTTAAGCTACCACCTCGATTGACCAAGGAAGTTTGTGTACATGCAGACGAATGAAATGAGATACCGCGCTTTTCAAGCTCTTTCTGTATAGGATTTACCGTATTTGTGTATTATTCTCTAACTCATCGCTAAGAACTTTTTGTTTCAAAAGAGACACAAAGTGAATCTTTTATAACGGATACCGTTTCCCGATTTCCATTTTCCATGTTTCCAGTAATTCCACCCAGCCATATTTCGATTTCATTCTTAGAAAAGGGGGTACATTAAAGCAGCATACTGTTTTGAGTCATTTGGCGATGATGTCTTTGAAATTGTTCTAAGTACACTACGGTTTCATAAAATTGGATTGAAATATCGCAATGAGAAAATGAATTATTACAACTTGTGTACTATATTCCTAATTTACACTAATTGTTGTTCTCCCAACAAAAAGTGAACAAATGTAAAAGGCTCTCCAGCCGGCTGATGCCATCTGTGGTGTTCCAACCATGGTACATCACGAGTAATACAACGGGTCTTTTTTGTCTCTGAACCAATCAGAGCGTTGGATTTGAGAGCTTTTATATTATTATTCAAGGTATGCTGTCGGCATGCTCGGAAATTGAAAACGGCCCGCTATATAAGTGTTACATGGTTCACAAGCCCTATCGGTGAACAGTCGATGTGTTCGATATTATTCAGAATGTTTGTGTGTTTAGAACAAAATTACAATAGAAGAGACTCTAGTTCACACCAGCGACCGTCAAAATATCACCTAAAACTGAATCGTTTCCAGCAAGTATTCGGAGCCAAATAGACATTGAACAATACAAGTGAATGATTCTAAAGCGAAGTCGGCCTTCTGTCTTTGTCTTTGAGCGTTGTGATCGTATCACGTACCAGGTGAAAACATTTTAAGGTAGCTTTCCACCTTTATCGGAGTATTTTATGTCGAAAACACGAAAATTTGTTTTTTCCCTGAAAAGTGCTCCTGTAATATTAATCTTTAAGTGTTAAAAATATCTTGGTCCGAAAGTTCCTGTTTCTGGCTGAAATTTTGCGATAAAGATTTACAAGAGGAACAGATGCACGTTTTTACGTTTTGAGACTACCTTTAAATCTTGATTAGCAAAGGATTAAGCTAAGCGACAACGTCACAATATTGTCGCATGCACTTGGACAACATCCGCTGTGAAAATCCCATTGACACCTACTGTTCACTGCGTGTGTCAAACCATCGTGTGTATGCGTAGCGATCAGGCGTAGCAAGGGGGATCATACGGTTTTCTCATAGGGGTGGCCGCCCCTAAAAGATGGCAACTTATAAGTATTAGCGACACAACGAGGCCAGACTTTTGAAGTTCTTGAAGCTGGTTAGTACGGAACACATAAAGCAGCGTATATCGAGAGTTACAATCTACAGCATGAGTAACGGCAGGACCTGCAGTTTCAAATAAAAGTGTTAAAAAGTCACGGTCAAGTTCGCTTGTCAGAGATCGCCCGCCCATCACGCTTGTTCATTTCAATGATCATCGGGGCAGACTTTAGTTTTCATCAGAATCCAAAGGCTATAATTAGCAGCATAATCCGAGTCAGACGAGTCTTTCGGCGAGCCGTGTATTTGTAGTTGCTTTGCCACATACCGAATTCTTTATTTGAGACATTTTTGCGCGTTTCTAAAAGCACCCGGAGCATTTGATACATTTCTTAATGTTCAGTATCTTTTGGAGAAGCTCAGGCCATCCCACCCCGTATACATAAATGGTACGTTCCACTAGAGGCCACGACAGCGACAGCGAATACCTGAATTCAATAGCTACATACCCGTACATATCCATTCAAGGCAGAGACAGAAACAGCATCGTGAAAGGAAGAAAACGAAAAAGGGGTCCTCGAAAGTCTACAACAATCACACCGATGTCCATAAGTGTAAACGACAGGCTGCGAATTTCAGAGAAAGGATCATACTACAATCAAACTTTAACGCCGATGCTCGATGATTTGTCGTCCGATGAGAGCATTAAAATTTTGTAACGATACCGTTGACACGCAATATTTCGAGACACCTCTCGAAGAGAATAGCGGATCAGATGATATGACGTCCTTGTCTTTTATGTTCAAGTTTTCTCAAATTCTCTCCTTTGACTTTGTTGCCGCGGACTGGTATTTGGTTATGGCTGCCAAAATGACTCCAGAAACGGTGACCACCACAGAAATGTCGTAAAGAGCGAAGGCAAACTATTGTCTGAGAAACGCTCGGAGTTGAATAGTATAGAAATAACGGACGACGCGCTGACCATTAACGTTTATTTATGGGCAAGGGCGAGAGGAAAGCCAAAAATTAACGGGCGAGGCTTGCCAAGTCCGTTAATTTGGCTTTCCTCTTGCCCGCGCCCATAAATAAACGTTGATGGTCAGCGCGGAGTCTGTTATTTCAATTATATTACCAACAAACCCCGAAAAACCGTCAAAATTAAAAACAAAATTCAAGTGCGAACGACAATGGGGCCCCAGAACCTGTCAGTGAGTAGTGCGTGCGATGCAAAAATTTTGCAAATCTGGAGATTTTTTTGAAAAAAGCGTCTAAACTTGGCCCACAAATACTCCATTGTATTTGTGGTTGATTATGGTCTTTGTACAAATCACAATTTTCGTTTAAGCCGTAAAGTTACTGTGTTTACGATATTGTTCATATTCACGGGCATGAAAACAAACCATTACTGTGTATTTGTGGGCAGTCACGTGGTTCAGCTCGGCCAATTAAAACGCAATTGACAGGGCATGGTAATATAACGAGTGTTAATCTGTTCAGGCGCGTGAAGTCAATAGCAACTCACTGAATCACAGCGTGGAGGTTTTTTAAGCCTCATGATCACAGACACTGCCAATTTATATCTACATACAAATGCAGGTATTTTTGTTGTGTTGTCAACCAATATTCCATTCGCTATGTCACTCATTATCGGGATTGCTTGATCAGAACCTTCCGCGCCTATGAACCCTTTCCGAGATCAAAGGCTGAAATAAAATTACATTATACTATAGTGTATTTACATTTGTGTAGACGGCATCGAGATGCCGTAGCAGTCCCGACAGTTAGGTCGAACATTTAATACTCTGTCTAAATCTTACAGCTAATCCGTCAACAATTATGCATAATCCCTTCCTGGGGAATCCTCACGTTTAGTAATAGGCCACTTTGTACATTGTGCTCTGAAGGGAAACCTCGCTTCCGAAAATCTCCCTTTAGCCTTATTTCAACTGCTGATACTGATTTCAATGAGTGAAAACACTGTTTTAGTTGAATAGTTAATTGAACTATCTTGTTTTGGTGTTTTATCTGTCGAGTAAATTGTTTATGGACATTCAAAGGAAAACAAACGAACCACTTTACTAAATCGCCTTTTTCTCAGTTTGGCATTTTGTCACATTGCAGCACGCTCAAAAGAGTTTAACTCGAGAACGCGTGAACGGAAGTCAACCAAATTTTCACAGATGTTTGTCGAATGGGTTGTCTCTAAAACCGTGTCTCAGATTTTTAAAGGTCTGGTGAAATGCCCATGTTGCAAAATCACAGAAATACAGTTGATGGTCTATAAAACAGTCACATTCATTTCTTTTTTCGTTTAGCGCGTGCATTATGAAATATGGCAAAAGGAAAATGCAATGTGGGCGTGTCCCCCGAGCCTCTCCAGTCGACTTTTTTCGGCTTTCCGAAGTTTGCCCGACGCCGTATCTCATAACGGGAAGTAAAGTATTTCACACATCCGTATGCTCCCCACGGGGCGAAACTTCTAGGATTTCCGCTTACATGATCAGGACATGTACAGTATCCTCCTTCACCATGGGAAGACGCTGTTCTTTTGTGGCTGTGACAGCGGCAAGAACGTGAACGGCTTAACTGTAAACTTTTTCAAGTTCCCGTCAAGTGTTGAGTGTTTGAACCATAATGTGTTTGTCTCTTCTGGTTCGTACGATCGGCCACGGTCCTCGGCTGAGCCTGCGTCACTACTCACTACACAGAAGGTTGGGACCGCGATGCAAATCAACTGCATGAACACCAACACTGAACATTGTGACTGCCATTAAAATGCAATTGTCTAAAACACGGAACGTCGGGACCGCAATGCAAATCGACAGTAACTTAAAACATAAATGGGACCGCGATTAAAATGCACTACAACACGGAAGGTTGGGACCGCGATGCAAATCAGCTGCATGAACAGCAACACTGAACGTTGAGACTACCATTAAAACGAACAACAACACACGGAACGTAGAGATCGCGATACAAATCATGGAGGCAGAGACCTCCATGATACAAATCGACAGCAACACAGAACGCGTCGTTGGGACGGCGATTAAAATGAAGAACAACGGGGATACCACAGGGGCTCATAAGTGGCTATTTAAGTCAATATCACAGCGTTTTTCTTTCTTTTCCAATTTTACAATAAACCAGCTGAAGAGCTCAACACTTGTGTAGCTGTCTTTTGACTAGCTTGTATTGGCATGTATAGTGCGGCGTAGTGCGTCCTCGTAAATGTGACCTTTAGTTCCGTGACCTCTAGCCGTGCCTACTTCCTGCCCTGCCCTCGCTATGCTTACTGTACTAATTCGACGTCTGTACGCATGGCCGGTAGGCATGGCCAGAGGAATTGGCTAGAGGTCACAGAACTAAAGGTCGTATTTACATATGATCATATTCCCCATTGAGGGCGCACTATACATGCCAATACAAGCTACACAAAAGGAAGCTACACAAATGTTGTGCTCTTCAGCTGGTTTATTTGTAACATTGAAAAAGAAAGAAAAACGCTGTAATATTGACTTAAATAGCCACTTCTGAGCCCTGTGGGAATACCGAACCACGAGGACTGCCATGCAAATCGACCGCAACATGGAATGTTTAAATTTCACAACACGAAACATCTAGATCGCAATGCAAATCAACTGCAACACCTAACCCTGTGGCCTCGATTAAAATGCGTATGTCTGCTATGTATAGCAAAAGTTTCAATTCTCTCGAGCAAGCGTTCCTATGCCTGCTGTACACTATCAAATTTATCGCGAGGGCTCGATTGCGTGTGTCTAAGTTTCAATTCTCGCGAGAGCCGTTTATGCAAGCTGTACACTTGAGTAAATGACGTCAAATCTCTCGTGAGACTTGGCTTGATTGCAAATGCGTACGACAGACAGAACACAATAATACGGAAGTAGATACAATTTTTGCGATCGCTGAGAGAGAAGCGCAGATCAACAAAAGTTGCGTCTCATCAGAGAGGTTGCTAGGGGTCACTATTTCTAATAACCTGGACCGGTGTGAGTAGTAATAGGTCGCACCGTAACGGGCGGATTTTGGCAGGAGGTTCAGGAGGTTCAGTGAGGTTTACAAATTTTGGCAGGAGGTTCAGTGAGGTTGAAATTTTGGCAGGAGGTTCAGTGAGGTTCGGGGGAATTGGCAGGAGGTGGTTTGAGGTGCGGCAGGCACTGACGATTTGGACCCCCTAGCCCAGTCAAAATTAGCAATTTGCAAAATTTTTGGCAGGAGGTTCAGTGAGGTTTCAGATTTTGGCAGGAGGTCCAGTGAGGTTTGGGGGTTTTGGCAGGAAGTGGTTTGAGGTGCCGGAGGCGCCGACGATTTGGACCCCCTAGCCCAGTCAAAATTAGCAATTTGCAAAATTTTTGGCAGGAGGTTCAGTGAGGTTTCAGATTTTGGCAGGAGGTTCAGTGAGGTTTTAGGGTTTTGGCAGGAGGTGGATTGAGGTGCCGCAGGCGCCGACGATTTGGACCCCCTAGCCCAGTAAAAAATTGCATTTTTTGCAATTTTTGACAGGAGGTTCAGTGAGGTTTCAGATTTTGGCAGGAGGTTCAGTGAGGTTTAGGGGTTTTGGCAGGAGGTGGTTTGAGGTGCCGCAGGCGCCGACGATTTGGAACCCCTAACGCAGTCAAAATTAGCAATTTGCAAAATTTGACATGAGTTTGGCTCTTTTTTGCTAAATATTGAATTACAAGTATATGTTAGAGCCGTAACACTCGGATATGGGTCCATGGCGCGCTGGCACGGGTGGTGCGGTCCCCTAGCTTACCCAAAAAAGGTGTGGTGCGCCCAATTTGGTCCGTAATGTGTGTCACTGGACCCCCTAGCTTACCCGAAAAAGTTAAAATGTGTCAGCTAAACCCTTGCCTTGAGTGGAAAGCTTGCAATTGTGGCGCACCCTCCCCTCCCTCAAATTTATGACCGAGGCTCGGAGGCTGAGATGGCATCAGACCCCCTAACTTACCCGAAAAAGTTAAAATGTGGCACCTGAGCCCTTGGTTTGCCTGGAAAGCTTGCAATTGTGGCGCACTTCCCTCACCCCCCCCCCCCCCAAACAAGAAAAAAAATTAGGACCATGAGACGGTGTTGCGGGTGACACACCGGACCCCCTAACTTACCCAAAAAGTCAAAATGTGGCACATGAACCCTTGGCTTGCCTGGAAAGCTTGCAATTGTGGCGCACCCTCCCCTCCCCCTAATGTTTTACCGTGGCGCGGTTGCGCAGGTGATACTGGGCCCCCTGGTTTACCCAAAATGTTTCAAAATGTGGTGAACCCCTACATGTTTTACTCTGGCACGCTGGCAATTAATGCTTGAATGTGTCTGCCAATCCTTTTTTATACCACTCCCAACAGATGTAGGAATGTGGCACATAAGCTCTTTTCTTCAGAAGTTGAAAAATTTGGGAAAGCAGCACACTTCGAGCTCCTGACTTGATTAAGATAAATCCTATGGCTGCTTTTGGAGCATATTCATAGCAGGGGAGTGATGTACACGGTACGGCAGTCACATTGGATATACCAGCGAATCTCGCCGACTTTGCTGCAAATAACAGGGAACAAGTGACATTCTTTGCGGTCAGCATGGACGATAAGAGTCAAGGGATAATGTGGTAAGTTTATTTGGTAGACATTTAATTAATTTTCATTTTCTTCGACCAAATATGTGCATTTTTTTCTATGTTCATATGCAGCATCGGCCCGACCTGGCTTCGTCAATCAAACAAACGGGGTGGCTGCATGTATATTTTCACGATTTCAACAGTTGTTTTAATATATTATCATTCTACAATATTCGATAAAGGAGTAGGTAGTATGAGAAATATGAAATTTTGCCTTTAAAATGTAAACTAAGAGAAAGATGTCGTACTGTACCGCGCCGTCAAGCATACCGCTACCAGCGCTACTGGCCAGGCAATGCATTTTGTCCGTCAATACGAGTTCGAAGGTGTTTACAACTAACTAGAAGGCCTCCGTCGGGCTATCTTTCCACTTCTGCAATTCTGTAACCATAGAAATTGTAAAACCATTTCAGTCGGATTGAAAGTTAGGACTCACTCACAATCTGCAGTATCTGTTGAACCCGTGAAACAGTGATAGTTTGTATTCAATACCACACCGTCTTAGGTTACACCACGGTCCCTCTAGAGGGACTGTGTGGTCACACTTGTCCATCAATGCCTCATAACTTCCCTTAAGCTTATAAAACTGCATTTACTATAATGACAGGAAAACAAAATTAATGAAATATCACAGAAGTAGCACAGGTGTCGCTTAAAATGTTTATTTCGGTGGTTAACCCATTGGTATATAAACATTCCGTGATCATACAGGTCATGATGTATAACGTGTACTACATAGCATGCTGCACTGGTGGGGCTACGCTACCGGTCCGGAGCTAATCGATGTGCAGCCTAGGTCAAAGTCAATGTTCTGTTTTCTATACCTTTGATAGTGCATATATGAGAAGGTCTGACCTATTTTGAAAATTGGGTCCTGAATCGATTCGCGATGTTAAGTTATCGCAGCTATGTTGAAGCTTTACAATTTCTTTCGATAAATATGCGGCACGGCAGGGAAGAACTTGCTGATCTTAGGCCAAAAGAAAGGGGGAACCGCTTAAAACAAGCAAAAAATAAATACATCTGTCCCTTCTAATCTTACTGTTGAGCAGAGGACACGTCCAGCAATTTTCTAAACTGCTGTAAGAAAGAAACTGGAAGCTGTGCATAGGGCTAGAATTAGAAGCACATACTTTGTAAACAGACGCAACGGGTCACATACACGCCACTAGGTCATGATAATGTCTAGCAAGGGAGAGAGACTTTGTAACAAATTTTTGATCGACTATCACTTAGTGTGCATGATCGGAAACTTTCTATGCACGAAGTCCGCGTTGTATGCTGTGTCTGAGTCTATTGCTTATTATGGCGGTCGGCCGGGGCAATCGAAACCGGCCGCTGTTTTGATGTTATTTCAAACGTCTCCTATCTGATCCGCCGTCTGGTTATAAATTATTCCTGAAAATGGGATATGTTATCCTGATAAAGTGGTAAACTGTACGATCACAATTTCTTTGACAAGTTACAATGTCAGAAGTGAATGTTTTCATGCAAAGTATGTAGGCAATGAACAAACGCCAAGTTGCTCAGTTTTCAAGCCTGTGCAACTTTTGTTCTGCGTTGAGTTCAAAGTTCATAAGGTGATACTGAAACACAAAGCAAATTATGCTGTTTCGAATAAGAGCTTGCATAGTGAAAAAGTAATTACTACTATACCACCTTTTTTATGCTTGTTTTAAATTCTGTTTCAGACCTGTGTTCCTAACGTAAAAAATAAACCTATCAAAATGATGATAACTGTGAAAGTTAAATAAAGTGACTAATCAAACGAAAAATCTAAGAGTTGATCGTTTCACGATATTTTTCCCGTCAATGAAGAAAAACTTCAAACAAATCACAGCCACTGATGTAAATTACACGCAAATTTATATAAAACATAGTCATACACAACAACACTCTATATATAATACTTTACATTTATTGTGCTAAATTATTTCTATTCAGTATTGTTTGCTTGCTTTAAGTGTTATAGTCAGCTTCACTAAATTTGAAATAATTTTTGTTATGCAGTGTCATATTTTTGTTTATAATGTCGATGGATTTTAAAGATAAAGTCACCTCACAATAATTTTTTTTTTAAATTTTATCTATTAACCCCTCCATTATACTTATACAGAATCGTATGAGGGGTAAATCACAAAATCTGGTGCAGATTGAGATTTTTTCCCCATTCAGCTGTTAACTCTCCATGAATTTCATTACAATTCTATAACCACTCTTCTTATAATTTATCTTCTTTTCAGGTTGCTGTTGATTATAATCTGCTGATCGCCAACAAATAAAGTGGATGACTAGGTTGCACACGTGAGACTTTCGTCATTAGAAACTCATCCATAGGTTGATGCCAGTGAAACGATCGTGTCTCAAGGAACGTACAGGTGACCATCCGCTCCAACCCATCCCGTCCTTCTTCCAGAATACTGTATCTGTGAAACATTCAATATCAAAGGTTTTCGTCATGGACCAACATTTCTGCAAAAATACTTGACTCATATTTGGACATATTTGAAGGACATTTTCAAAGCTTGGGAGAATAACTGTTTTGTTCGTGAGAAGATATCATCAGTTACTGTGACACAACATTTTCTTGCTTCACAACTAAAATATGATACATCAGGAAAGTAATGTGGGGCCATAGTAATATTCGTATGTTCCAAGGCAGTCATCTAAGTATTCATCATGGAAATTTAGGTTAAATACCTGAAAGATACAGTAATTTATTGTCACTGAGAAACAATGCTTGGGTCACAGAGTAGGAAAAGAGCACGGGATATTATTTGAAGATCCGTTGAAAGCAGAACTGTGATTCAATTCTTAGAAGGTACCTTTCAGTTTATGTTTTATTTCTGGCATCATGAAGAAATAAAGCCAACTGTATGAGGAAATCATGTCAACTTGTCAAGTATGTGGTATCTCACCATGAACTGGGACAACCTTACTTCTATTTCTGTTTTTTTTTCACATTGAAGCCCCCACACAAGAACTTTAAATATAGAAAAAATAAATAAACTGCTTATCCTAAGAAATTGCTTTTTACCCATAGCTTTCTTCTTTCACTGATATGATTTGGTTTGATGTCTACATGTTTAGAAAAGGTCTGCAAGTACAGCCTCTGCTACTTAATAGCT
Source organism: Ptychodera flava (assembly GCF_041260155.1). Classification (NCBI taxonomy): domain Eukaryota; kingdom Metazoa; phylum Hemichordata; class Enteropneusta; family Ptychoderidae; genus Ptychodera; species Ptychodera flava. The sequence continues at coordinate 14,119,820 of NC_091934.1, forward strand.
TAATTATGAACAAAAGAGCACAATATCATAATACAGGCTAAAATAAGGGGAAAAAATAAGAGGACCAAACTATCACTTGTTCTGTTCTTACTGAATAATACTTTTTACTGACAGAAAATTTGTGGTAATGTACAAACCTAGTACAATTCAACCTTTCTATTCAAATTCAAAGATATCCCCCTGCTTGAAGCATCCCTTTTTTCATCCTATACAAGGAGTCTTTCTCAGAATTCAAAACAAAATAACATGGAATTCATCCCTAAGAATTACAAACAGATGATTCTCCCTCAGATTCATAACTTACCTTCAGACTTCAGAAGAATATCATATTTTTGCATTCATACCAAAGATTTAGCCCCCTCTCCCTTAACCCAAAATTTACTCATAAGCTAAATGGATGAGTTGCAACACTTATAGATTATGGTACAGATGCAACCAACAAGGATTTGCTCTCATGCTATTTGTTTGTTGGTATAAACATTCTAGTAGTACACCCAGCAACAATAGAGAACTATTTTATTGGTTCACCAGCTCTTACTCTCCTCTCTAAACTGTGATTTGTCCTTTAAATTTAACTCTTGGAAAGCAAAAACGGGGTACCTTGAGAATTCTTTATTTAAGTTCTGCCTATGCATTTGTCAAATATAACAACTTTTATATTTCTTTCATGCATGACCTATAAGAAAAGTAGAAGAGAAGACGTGATGACCCATTTTTGGATAACAATTCTGGCCCTCACAGCCCAAAGACCGTCAATTAACGTCATTTTCCTTTTTTTCAACTTCTCAACAGTACAAAGTCAGTGAAGCCCCAGATGGCAGAGGTGAGGTGCCTTACACTTTAGGCAAAAATTTCAGGTCGTTACACTGGCAAGGTTTAAGTGTGGAATACAGGCAGAGAGAGGCAGACGTTTAATTAGGGCAGATAACTAATCAACTGGTCTACTGTCAGTTTAATCACACCTCCCTCTCTTTATCTGACTTTCTGTCTGTTTAGCTATCTAGATGCTTTATCATTCCATCACAAAAATGCATTCAGGTCTTTTACTTATTATCAAGTTCATTAAAACATGTTTTGTACAAATGTAACCCAAGGAAAACACACATTCTACTCAAATTTGTACAGCAACAAGACAATGAGTAAAAGTATTTTCCATCTTATTATAAGCAGGCGAAACGAGTTTTTTGTTGTATGCCTCCCTGACATTCTAACTAGTGAAACAGAAATGAATTTTTAAGACCTCCTCTGTTAATGTTGGTGCAGTTCTTTTTCAAATTAAACCATAGAATGCTCTGCAAGACAAATATATCTATTTATTTGACAACTGAATCAAAAGTATCAAAACATGAACGAATCATAGTTTTCACAGATTTGTTCTTCCTCTTTTAACTTGATCGATTGATGTAACCTAACAATTCTTCGCTTGAAATGGCCTTAGGGCACAAGGGCCATGCACATTCAAACACATATACACAGAAACAAATCAACACCAAGTCACTAAAGATTCATTTCGTAATTTTTAATGATTTTTCCCTTCAGTATTTGTTTATGGTTAATACTGACTATGGTTTCTGTTTTAATCCTTAATGCAATGGTGTTGAGATACAGAGTGATGAGCTTATCAGCTTAGCTGGTACATGTGTAGCCTGTATTGATATTGTTAGCAAATTTATTTTTGATGCACTAACATTTTACACAGAAACAAATCAACAAATATACTTCTCCTTCCAAGGAAGGTGAAGTGTATGTGTTGATTTGTTTCTGTGTATGTGTATGTTTTTAACTATTTCCCCGTACAATGTTTCATTCGTTTATCAATCGTAAGCTCTTGTTCTACTTTGCAAAAGCATACTGAAACTGCAACTCTTTAATCTTTCAACAATTCTTCGGTTGAAATGTAAAATGTTAGTGCAACAAAAATAAATTTGCTAACAATTTCAATACATTTCAACCGAAGAATTGTTAGGTTACATCAATCGATCAAGTTAAAAGAGGAAGAACAAATCTGTGAAAACTATGATTCGTTCATGTTTTGATACTTTTGATTCAGTTGTCAAATAAATAGATATATTTGTCTTGCAGAGCATTCTATGGTTTAATTTGAAAAAAAAACCTGCACCAACATAAACAGAGGGAGTCTTAAACAATTCATTTCTGTTTCACTAGTTAGAATGTCAGGCAGGCATACAACAAAAAAACTCGTTTCGCCTGCTTATAATAAGATGGAAAATACTTTTACTCATTGTCTTGTTGCTGTACAAATTTGGATAGAATGTGTGTTTTCCTTGGGTTACATTTGTCCAAAACATGTTTTAATGGTCTTGATAATAAGTAAAAGACCTGAATGCATTTTTGTGATGGAATGATAAAGCATCTAGATAGCTAAACAGACAGAAAGTCAGAGGAAGAGAGGGAGGTGTGATTAAACTGACAGTAGACCAGTTGATTAGCTATCTGCCCTAATTAAACGTCTGCCTCTCTCTGCCTGTATTCCACACTTAAACCTTGCCAGTGTAACGACCTGAAATTTTTGCCTAAAGTGTAAGGCACCTCACTTCTGCCATCTGGGGCTTCACTGACTTTGTACTGTTGAGAAGTTGAAAAAAAGGAAAATGACGTTAATTGACGGTCTTTGGGCTGTGAGGGCCAGAATTGTTATCCAAAAATGGGTCATCACGTCTTCTCTTCTACTTTTCTCATAGGTCATGCATGATAGAAATATAAAAGTTGTTATATTTGACAAATGCATAGGCAGAACTTAAATAAAGAATTCTCAAGGTACCCCGTTTTTGCTTTCCAAGAGTTAAATTTAAAGGACAAATCACAGTTTAGAGAGGAGAGTAAGAGCTGGTGAACCAATAAAATAGTTCTCTATTGTTGCTGGGTGTACTACTAGAATGTTTATACCAACAAACAAATAGCATGAGATCAAATCCTTGTTGGTTGCATCTGTACCATAATCTATAAGTGTTGCAACTCATCCAATAAGCTTATGAGTAAATTTGGGTTAAGGGAGAGGGGGCTCAATCTTTGGTATGAATTCAAAAATATGATATTCTTCTGAAGTCTGAAGGTAAGTTATGAATCTGAGGGAGAATCATCTGTTTGTAATTCTTAGGGATGAATTCCATGTTATTTTGTTTTGAATTCTGAGAAAGACTCCTTGTATAGGATGAAAAAAGGGATGCTTCAAGCAGGGGGATATCTTTGAATTTGAATAGAAAGGTTGAATTGTACTAGGTTTGTACATTACCACAAATTTTCTGTCAGTAAAAAGTATTATTCAGTAAGAACAGAACAAGTGATAGTTTGGTCCTCTTATTTTTTTCCCTTATTTTAGCCTGTGTTATGATATTGTGCTCTTTTGTTCATAATTAAGCTATTAAGTAGCAGAGGCTGTACTTGCAGACCTTTTCTAGACATGTAGACATCAAACCAAATCATATCAGTAAAAGAAAAAAGCTATGGGTAAAAGGCAATTTCTTAGGATAAGAAGTTTATTTATTTTTTCTACATGTAAAAGTTCTTGTGTGGGGGCTTCAATGTGAAAAAAAAACAGAAATAGAAGTAAGGTTGTCCCAGTTCATGGTGAGATACCACATACTTGACAAGTTGACATGATTTCCTCATACAGTTGGCTTTATTTCTTCAAGATGACAGAAATAAAACATAAACGTTAAAGGTACCTTCTAAGAATTGAATCACAGTTCTGCTTTCAACGGATCTTCAAATAATATCCCGTGCTCTTTTCCTACTCTGTGACCCAAGCATTGTTTCTCAGTGACAATAAATTACTGTATCTTTCAGGTATTTAACCTAAATTTCCATGATGAATACTTAGATGACTGCCTTGGAACATACAAATATTAATATGGATCCACATTACTTTCCTGATGTATCATATTTTAGTTGTGAAGCAAGAAAATGTTTTGTCACAGTAACTGATGATATCTTCTCACGAACAAAACGGTTATTCTCCCAAGCTTTGAAATTCTCCCAAGCTTTGAAAATGTCCTTCAAATATGTCCAAATATGAGTCAAGTATTTTTGCAGAAATGATGGTCCATGACGAAAACCTTTGATATTGAATGTTTCACAGATACAGTATTCTGGAAGAAGGACGGGATGGGTTGGAGTGGATGGTCACCTGTACGTTCCTTGAGACACGATCGTTTCACTGGCATCAACCTATGGATGAGTTTCCAATGACGAAAGTCTCACGTGTGCAACCTAGTCATACACTTTATTTGTTGGCGATCAGCAGATTAGAATCAACAGCAACCTGAAAAGAAGATAAATTATAAGAAGAGTGGTTATAGAATTGTAATGAAATTCATGGAGAGTTAACAGCTGAATGGGGAAAAAACTCAATCTGCACCAGATTTTGTGATTCACCCCTCATACGATTCTGTATAAGTATAATGGAGGGGTTAATAGATAAAATTTAGAAAAAAATATTATTGTGAGGTGACTTTATCTTTAAAATCCATCGACATTATAAACAAAAATATGACACTGCATAACAAAAATTATTTCAAATTTAGTGAAGCTGACTATAACACTTAAAACAAGCAAACAATACTGAAGAAAAATAATTTAGCACAATAAATGTAAAGTATTACGTATAGAGTGTTGTTGTGTATGACTTATATAAATGTGCGTGTAATTTACATCAGTGGCTGTGATTTGTTTGACGTTTTTCTTCATTGACGGGAAAAATATCGTGAAACTATCAACTCTTAGATTTTACGTTTGATTAGTCACTTTATTTAACTTTCACAGTTATCATCATTTTCATAGGTTAATTTTTTACGTTAGGAACACAGGTCTGAAACAGAATTTAAAACCAGCATAAACAAGGTGATATAGTAGTAATTACTTTTTTCACTATGCAAGCTCTCATTCAAAACACAGCATAATTTGCTTTGTGTTTCAGTATCACCTTACGTTTTGAACTTTGAACTCAACGCAGAACAAAAGTTGCACAGGCTTGAAAACTGAGCAGTTTGGCGTTTGTTCATTGCTTAAATGCTTTGCATGAAAAAATTCACTTCTGACATTGTAACTTGTCAAAGAAATTGTGATTGTACAGTTTACCACTTTATCAGTATAACATATCCAATTTTCAGGAATAATTTATAACCAGACGGTGGATCAGATCGGAGACATTTGAAATGACATCAAAACAGCGGCCGGTTTCGATTGCCCCGGCCGACCGCCATAATAAGCAATAGACTCAGACACAGCATACAAGGCGGACTTCGTGCATAGAAAGATTCCGATCATGCACACTAAGTGATAGTCGATCAAAAATTTGTTACAAAGTCTCTCTCCCTTGCTAGACATTTTCATGACCTAGTGGCGTGTATGTGACCCGTTGCGTCTGTTTACAAAGTATGTGCTTCTAATTCTAGCCCTATGCACAGCTTCCAGTTTCTTTCTTACAGCAGTTTAGAAAATTGCTGGACGTGTCCTCTGCTCAACAGTAAGATTAGAAGGGACAGATGTATTTATTTTTTGCTTGTTTTAAGCGGTTCCCCCTTTCTTTTGGCCTAAGATCAGCAAGTTCTTCCCTGCCGTGCCGCATATTTATCGAAAGAAATTGAAAAGCTTCAACATCGCTGCGATAACTTAACATCGCGAATCGATTCAGGACCCAAATTTCAAAATAGGTCAGACCTTCTCATATATGCACCATCAAGGTATAGAAAACAGAACATTGACTTTGACCTAGGCTACACATCGATTAGCTCCGGACCGGTAGCGTAGCCCCACTGGTGCAGCATGCTATGTAGTACACGTCATGACCTGTATGATCATGGAATGTTTATATGCCAACGGGTTAACCACCGAAATAAACATTTTAAACGACACCTGTGCTGCTTCTGTGATATTTCATTAATTTTGTTTTCGTGTCATTATAGTAAATGCAGTTTTATAAGCCTAAGGGGAGTTATGAGGCATTGATGGACAAGGGTGACCACACGGACCCTCTAGAGGGACCTCGGTGTAACCTAAGACGGTGTGGTGTTGAATACAAACTATCACTGTTTCACGGGTTGAACAGATACTGCAGATTGTGAGTGAGTTCTAACTTTCAATCCGACTGAAATGGTTTTACAATTTCTATGGTTACAGAATTGCAGAAGTGGAAAGAGAGCCCGATGGAGGCCTTCTAGTTAGTTGTAAACAACCTTCAAACTCGTATTCGTCGCTAAGTGTAACGTGTTGACGGACAACATGCATTGCCTGGCCAGTTGCGCTGGTAGCGGTATGCTGGACGGCACGGTACAGTACGGCATCTTTCTATTAGTTTCAAGTTTACATTTTAAAGGCAAAATTTCATATTTCTCATACTACCTACTCCTTTATCGAATATTGTAGAATGATTATATATTAAAACAACTGTTGAAATCGTGAAAATATACATGCGGCCACCCCGTTTGTTTGATTGACGAAGCCAGGTCGGGCCGATGCTGCATATCAACATAGAAAAAAAACATATATTTGGTCGAAGAAAATGAAAATTAATTAAATATTTACCAAATAAACTTACCACATTATCCCTTGACTCTTATCGTCCATGCTTACCGCAAAGAATGTCACTTGTTCCCTGTTATTTGCAGCAAAGTCGGCGAGATTCGCTGGTATATCCAATGTGACTGCCGTACTGTGTACATCATCCCCTGCTATGAATATGCTCCAAAAGCAGCCATAGGATTTATCTTAATCAAGTCAGGAGCTCGAAGTGTGCTGCTTTCCCAAATTTTTCAACTTTTGGAAGAAAAGAGCTTATGTGCCACATTCCTACATCTCTTGGGTGTGGTATGAAAAAGGGATGGCAGACACATTCAAGCATTGATTGCCAGTGTGCTAGAGTAAAAACTGTAGGGGTTCACCACATTTTGAAACATTTTGGGTAAAGCAGGGGGCCCAGTATCACCTGCGTAACTGCGCCACGGTAAAAAAATTGGGGGAGGAAGGGTGCGCCACAATTGCAAGCTTTCCAAGCTTTTATTTTAACTGTTTTGGGTAAGTTAGGGGGTCCGGTGTATCACCCGCACCATCTCGTTATGGTCTAATTTTTTTTCTTGTTTTGGGGGGGGGGGGATGAGGGAAGTGCGCCACAATTGCGAGCTTTCCAGGCAAACCAAGGGCTCAGGTGCCACATTTTAACTTTTTCGGGTAAGTTAGGGGGTCTGATGCCATCTCAGCCTCCGAGCCTCGGTCCTAAATTTGAGGGAGGGGAGGGTGCGCCACAATTGCAAGCTTTCCACTCAAGGCAAGGGTTTAGCTGACACATTTTAACTTTTTCGGGTAAGCTAGGGGGTCCAGTGCCACACATTACGGACCCAAATTGGGCGCACCACACCTTTTTTGGGTAAACTAGGGGGCCGCACCACCTGCGCCACCGCGCCACGGACCCAAATCAAAGTGTTACGGCTCCAACATATACTTGTAATTCAATAGTTAGCAAACAAAGAGCCAAACTCGTGTCAAATTTTGCAAATTGCTAATTTTGACTGATTTGGGGTTCTAAATCGTCGGCGCCTGCGGCACCTCAAACTACCTCCTGCCAAAACCCCCAAACCTCACTAAACCTCCTGCCAAAATCTGAAACCTCACTGAATCTCCTGCCAAAAATTGCCAAAAAATGCAATTTTTTACTGGGCTAGGGGGTCCAAATCGTCGGCGCCTTCGGGCACCTCAAACCACTTCCTACCAAAACCCCCAAACCTCACTGGACCTCCTGCCAAAATCTGAAACCTCACTGAACCTCCTGCCAAAAATTTGTAAACCTCACTGAACCTCCTGAACCTCCTGCCAAAAAACCGTGAACCTCACTGAACCTCCTGCCAAAATCCGCCCGTTACGGTGCGACCTATGAGGGAGGGGAGGGTGCGCCACAATTGCAAGCTTTCCACTCAAGGCAAGGGTTTAGCTGACATATTTTAACTTTTTCGGGTAAGCTAGGTGGTCCAGGCCACACATTACGGACCCAAATTGGGCGCATCACACCTTTTTTGGGTAAGCTAGGGGGCCGCGCCGCCCGCGCCAGCGCGCCGTGGACCCAAATCACAGTGTTACGGCTCCAACATATACTTGTAATTCAATAGTTAGCAAACAAAGAGCCAAACTCGTGTCAAATTTTGCAAATTGCTAATTTTGACTGATTTGGGGTTCCAAATCGTCGGCGCCTGCGGCACCTCAAACCACCTCCTGCCAAAACCCCAAACCTCACTGAACCTCCTGCCAAAATATGAAACCTCACTGAACCTCCTGCCAAATTGAAAAAAATGCAATTTTTTACTGGGCTAGGGGGTCCAAATCGTCGGCGCCTTCGGGCACCTCAAACCACTTCCTGCCAAAACCCCCAAACCTCACTGGACCTCCTGCCAAAATCTGAAACCTCACTGAACCTCCTGCCAAAAATTTGTAAACCTCACTGAACCTCCTGAACCTCTGCCAAAAAACCGTGAACCTCACTGAACCTCCTGCCAAAATCCGCCCGTTACGGTGCGACCTATGAGGGAGGGGAGGGTGTGCCACAATTGCAAGCTTTCCACTCAAGGCAAGGGTTTAGCTGACACATTTTAACTTTTTCGGGTAAGCTAGGGGGTCCAGTGCCACACATTACGGACCCAAATTGGGCGCACCACACCTTTTTTGGGTAAACTAGGGGGCCGCACCACCTGCGCCACCGCGCCACGGACCCAAATCAAAGTGTTACGGCTCCAACATATACTTGTAATTCAATATTTAGCAAAAAAGAGCCAAACTCATGTCAAATTTTGCAAATTGCTAATTTTGACTGCGTTAGGGGTTCCAAATCGTCGGCACCTGCGGCACCTCAAACCACCTCCCGCCAAAACCCCTAAACCTCACTAAACCTCCTGCCAAAATCTGAAACCTCACTGAACCTCCTGCCAAAATTGAAAAAAATGCAATTTTTTACTGGGCTAGGGGGTCCAAATCGTCGGCGCCTTCGGCACCTCAAACCACTTCCTGCCAAAACCCCAAAACCTCACTGGACCTCCTGCCAAAATCTGAAACCTCACTGAACCTCCTGCCAAAAATTTGTAAACCTCAATGAACCTCCTGAACCTCCTGCCAAAATCCGCCCGTTACGGTGCGACCTATTACTACTCGTGTGAACACATTTCAACCATTGAAAGCAAAATCAATTCAAAATCGTTTCTTTTGGCACGCATCAAAAAATTTCTTCGTCTCCACTCACGCAAGCTATTTTATTACTGTTTCATCTCACCACACATCAATTACTGTTCTAACGTTTGGAGCTTTACTTCCAGTAGCAATATCTATGCATTGGAGCGTCTACAGAGACGTGCAATGAGACTTATTCTTGACATTGTTCCGCCTCTTTCCACTTTTCATATGTATACTCAGCTTCATTGGCTGCCTATTAACTTGAAACTCCGTTGTAGCCGTACGGCCCAAATTTACAGAGCAACTCACAATCTAACCCCTGACTACATAACCAGTATGTTCAATAATTATATCCCTTCCAGATCACTTCGTTCTTCCAATCAGAACCTCCTTAAAGTTCCCAAGGCACGTACACTTCTTTATCAGAACACCTTGTCAGTTGCGGGTGTGGATGAATATAACATTCTCCCCAAATCAATGAGGGACTCTGAGACACTGACTAGTTTTAAGAAATCTTGTAACAACTTTATGTATAATACATACTTGTCTGATGCCTTTTCGTAGTTTATATATATATATATATATATATATATATATATATATATTATATATATATATATATATATATATAATATATATATATATATATATATCACATGAACTGGCCCGTATCTCCACCTGTGTGACGTACACCAGCACAGATAAGAAATCCGTATTACCCCTGTTGTACGTCATCATATTACCCCTGTTGCACGTCATCAACCGGAACTTTTTTCCTGCATGGTACCTTTCTACCTGCACGTCGAGACGCGACGAACACAGACCGATTTGTCGTGATCGATGCCGTGCTCTCATGACAATTTTACAAAAAAGGTGACCCGACAAATCCGCACATGGAAACATAGACGGCATGTCCAACGAACTTTCGAGCCGCAAAAACTATAGCTATTACCGAGAATCGAATGGGGATACCGTTGATCGTTTTTTAATGGCTCAGTAACGTCGCGTCGCGGCTATAGACAGCTTATGTCTTCGCTACAGCCTTACGCTGAGGGTTTGATTCCGAGCTACATTACGGAATTTTTTGTGTGATGAAGGACATTTATCGTTGTTAGTCGAATGACTTTATGCTTTTGCCTCCTATGTCGCTTTCCCGAAGATTATACTGTACTCATTTATTCAGTTGAACCTACGTTGAGGTGTAGATTTCAGGTTTATCGCCAACCGGGATCGCCAGGTACTTTACAGGTACGACTTCCACATTGAGCCTTGCCTTTACGACTCGACTGGAATCCGATGTATTTCGAGAGTTGACTCAGACAACACACACATCAGAACGGAGTTTCCGTCAAGTAATAAAATTAGGATGTATCTTCGGGCGAGATATGTGTCACTGCAAACATCAAAGTCCGTCAGACGAAAACATAGACGACCGAGATCGGAATCCGATTTGACACCGGCGGAGACCGGTGACGGCAGCGTTGTGGCCACACACAAAACAAACATGCGATGTGGCCTACTATTTGTGTCATCGAATTGAATCTTTCGCGCTCGCCAAAGTCTAAAACTTGTGTGATTTTTTCAAAAGCCACAGCATCTCTAAGAATGAGAAATACTGTTTCGATCGTGTCGTTGCATTTTACTTCATAAATCTATTCGTAAATATTCTAAATACTATGGCTATCCGTCGCTAGCGCAGTGAAAGCCATGTTCGCCGATAGACGACTTGCCGCGCCTGGCATCGACAGCGCGAGACAATGATTGACACGTTCACGTGACCGAATCCGTATGTCTGATTGGTAGAAATACCGTTCCATGTATCAAAATTTGAACTTAATGGGATTTATGAATGAAAGTATCTGCTGGGTGACGGGCCGCTTTACCCGTTAAATGAAAGTGATCCGCGTAAATAAAAGACAAATCGCGACGAAATTCATGCAATTTGTTACAATAATTTTGATTCCTCTACGTCAAAAGAAAAATAAGAAGACTGTTCATGTGATAAATATATAATCCCATGGTATTTTTCTCTGTTTGACGTCATCGTACACTCGTGTTTTTCGCGGAGCCGCACAACTTCTCGCCTTCGGCTCGAAGTTGTACGGCTCCGCGAAAAACACTCGTATACGATGACGTCAAACAGAGAAAAATACCATGGGATTATATATAATATATATATATATATATATATATATATATATATATATATATATATATATATACATATACATATATATATATATATATATATATATATATATATATATATTTGTACTTCTGTGTTTTTTGTGTTTTCATGTTTGTGCTGTAAAGTGTTTTATGATTTTCTTTTGTCTATTCGACCTCCACGAAAAGAGGTGTTTCACCTATGGAGTTATCGAGTTTAAATAAAGTTTAATAATAACAAGGCAGTATTGCTGAAGGCAATGAGTACTTGGGCCGTGATAGAGTAATTTTGAGGACAATATATACTACTATTCAAATATGGTCTTGAATTTCTCCTGTCAAGTAGGCATTTGATTAACTGGTTATTAAACGAAGCAATGGCATGACAACGGCAAAATATGTCTAGCAACTTTTGTGGAGTTTGAGGCAGGGGTTCTTTATTTATAGTGAAAATTGCTTAAACTCCTTAAATATTCAAATTACAGCAAACTTCTTTTGTTCTCGATGGTAGATGTCTAATATTTAGATGGGCATATTTAGATTTCTACCCTATAGTTATCCCTATATACCAAAAATCGGACATCCAGCTCTATTGGCTTGCTCAGAATTAGATATGCGCATAATTAATGAGGTACAATATGTGGTGTCATAAGGTGTCCCATCATACCAAATATGAAGGGTGTAGCACTTGTGGTTACTGAGTTGTGGACAAATATATCTATTTGAGGTCAAAGGTCATTGAGGTCACGTGACATTTTGTCAAAATAATTGTATTGCTAAGTTATTCCTATATACCAAAAATCAGACCTCTAGCTCTATTGGCTCGCTCGCTTGAAAACAATCTCATAAACCTGGCCATATGGGCAACTGTGTATGGGCAGCTAGATACTTGACTTCCCGGAGAAGGCGAGCTGTCACGTTCAAGCTCAGGATTATTTGTCGATCAAATTTCAGTAAATTTACCTTACCTAGATGAAATTTGTCTATAGGCTGAAATTTCGCCGAATTTTGACGAAATTGCATCGATTTTTCAGGTTCATATCCGACATTTTTGAGTTTTGAGTGCAGACAGAAATAAGTTTGAGGCAACATGGCTGCGACCCCATGTTGACCCCGGTATCTGCTAAAGTGCGATTGCGGGCTACGGGCTGCGGGTTTTTAGAATTATGGCTAGATTTCTAATATATGTAATATGGCATTTAGTATATAAGAAATAAAACCTTTAGAATGTGTCTATTATCAATAATGATGATCAGGTCTATCGTACAGTATCCCTTTTCCTGCGAAGTCCATATTTCACCATCAGGTCAAGATGGTTAAAATTAATGAAACACTACTATATGGTGTATTTTAACGTAATACTGTATATTTGAAGGCTGTTGAAAACATCAATGCTGTAAACTTGATTTTTTGGACTAAAGATGCTATAACAGACCAAACCAAATGGGTGAAAATACGTCATGTTTCTGAAAAAAATCAAAATCTGCTAAACTAAAAGCGGCGATTCCGAGGACCAATTTATTTATTCCGAGCTGTCTGGCCATTACAAATAATTAGGGATCTGAATCACTTTTCTTTCTTGCCATGGATGTGAGTGAGAAATATACGTAATACCAGACTGACAAAAAAAATCGCGCCTCGGAAATGTCGCCACTTATCGCGGAATGAAAATTGTTACATTTCTAGTATCAGGCCATAGGAAGTAAATTCTTTGTAATGCATCCATTCACGATGCGGTTCCAGGGCAACTCATACAGAAAATTAAACAATGCCTAGTTAAATGCAATGCATAAGGAAAGATTTGACTTAAAAAAGCGTAGAAGTGATGTGTATTGTAAATGCCGTGTATTTTTCATGAAATCTTTAAAAAGAAAAAGACGTACAACAAAGGACTTAGTTTACTTTGCCGTTTCGGTTCAAGCGAGGTCGCGACCTCAGAGAACGACATTCTGCTAACATTTTACGCGAGAATTTCAGTGGGAAAAACACGCCGGTGCGTTGCCTTATTTTCAGGAATCGATCTAATAGGAATATTTTGGATGAGTTTGTGTTCTGCAGCTCTCAATAATTTACCTCCTAATATCATGAACGTATGACTTGCACCTGCAGTATGATAGTCGCTCCATGCCGGTATGCCCCCTTCAAGCATTTGATCCAGCGTGACTTTGAAAAGTTTCCTAGGACTATAATCGTGTTCACCACAATAAAATTATTTGAAACGGCGTTGAAAACGATTTCGAAAATTGTGCTTTTATCGGCGGTTGAACTAATTTGAAGTGTGAGAAGGGCGAAAATGATATCAAAAAACACACATTTTTTCATGCCCGCAACCCGCAACCCGCAAAATAGCGCATCCGGTACGGTTGACCCCTAGCCCTGCGTACGATGCTATGTGCTACAGCTAATAACACACAGCATCGTACGCAGGGCTAGCGAGAGAGTTGCCGACATCGACGGTTATTTACGAGAAGTGAATAAAAGACTGTCATTTTTGGAAGCGATCGAGTAGCTGAGGTAGGCTGGGATACGACTTGGGCCCAAGAACGCTGAATTTCGGCAGTAATTTGGCTTTTTACGTGAAGTCCCAAAAGGATTTGAAGTCACCGACCCTACGTGGGTCTTTGCAGGGCTGTGGTGAGCGGGGCGATTAGCTGTAGCGGAACACACAGCATCGTACGCAGGGCTAGTTGACCCCAAGTGAAAATGTGTTCGCGATCAAATCTTCCTATATTTTTTTCAGAATTTTCGACAAAATCATTGCTTCTTAAATCTTTTGTAAAATATAAAATACTAAAATAAAAATGCGATGTGCCATGTCTCCAGATTTCTAAAACATCGTTCGTTGACCGTTCGACGGAATACTCATTTCGCAAACTTGTGACGCAGTTGAAATTCAATACTGACCGCCAAATAATCTTAATGACGAGATCATTCTAGACCCCGGTTCTAGACATCCTCCAAATTATCCAACCATTCGCGTTAGAGTTCAGCTCGCTTAGAGTATCATAACATTCTTCGGCCTTCGTTTAGATCGACCCTAATCTCTCCCATTTAGGAAACAAATACACAAGCTACCTCGACAAAACTTCGTGCACCATCCAGGACCAAACGCACTACAAATCTGTCTTGACGTCATCATCTCCTTACATGGTAATCGGCATACCGTATTTTTTAGCAAAGGAGACACAGAATACGTCGGAGTAATCAGTTTCAAAACGTATTACATTGTGTGATGTTGTCAAAAAAAGGTAATGTTACTGCAGTGGTATAAATTACAAAACACAAAAGTTCAAATCAGTTTATTTTGGACTGGTTTTACCCAACATTTCATATTGTTTCTTATGCCAGATTTGACCACGTACTTACTGGCGACCCCTTTACATGCAAATTTTGTGTCAAATGGTGTGTTCTCCTGGAAAAACAAACGTACGATTTCTATATGAAGGAGGCGAAATTTGCCCTCAAAACCCGAAACCACCCCTTTATGGGTTGTACCTAGCTATTTTGAACGAGCTTCTCGAATCTGCAGCTCTATTTCGAAATGATGGTCTGGTTTTCTCAGCTCAAGGATAAGTGTTCTCCATCGCTGTGGGCATTACTATTCTCAACTGGGGGTACAGTTTCCAGTCGTAATGTTTTTCATTGTGTCCGGGATATAAAACCTTTCCTTTTCAAACTTTCAGTTTGATTCACACTAGTCCACATCTTGTCAGTGATTAAACATGTTTCAAGTTTAAATGTTAAATTCTGGTCTCGAGCCCTCCTGTTCGACCAAACTGAAATTACCCCTCCACTTTGGCTCGTCCAGTGGGTGTAGCAAGGGTCGTGCCATCGCTTAGGAAACGGAGGGTGCATTAATTGTTGCATTTCGATGCACATTTGATTATATTCAGAAGATTTTGTGGCAAAAACTCAGATAGAGAAGCATTTATATTCACATCTCACTTATTCATGACTGGCTGAGAGCAGCACTTCCATTAAGTTAGCATCATTACGCCATTTATTATGCCAAGAAAGATGAAGCCAAGACATTTTGCCCTCCCTGGTCTCAGCCAGAAATGGTTATACCTTACAGAGTTTTTTCCCACGGAATGAAAACAAATGTACTTGGGCTGAGGCCCAAGTACAATAATAATGATAACAAAAGACTTAAAAGCCACGTTTTTTCTTTATTTTGCAATATTTTTTAAACAAAAATCAGTTTCGCCACTGTGGCATATTCGGATCGATTTTTTTTCGCCACTTCGGATTTCGATTCGCATTGGCGAACGTGCAGCGAATGGGCAGCGCGAACACTGGTTTGTTAGCGGATACCGGGCAGAGATAAGGCGGCGTGGGACCGCTATTCGATGTAAATGAACACCGGTGTGACGTCACAGTTAGCCAACCATGATCCCAGCTGAGGGCTGAGTGTCGCAAAATGACCTGATGAAAGCCGCGAACAGAAATATCAAAAAATTAACACTCGCGCTTACTTTTAGGTTGCAATTCTGTTGCGAGTGTAATAGTATTGCCCCTGGAAGATATTCAGTCAAAAGAACGGGATCATTTCACCAGACCTTTAATGTAGGTCTTTAGAGTTGCGTTATCGCTGCTTAATTAGACGGCACTGCGAGACTTATCGGTTGATAAACTTTGATTCAGCACTGTGTAAAAACTAAGGCTTTTTTCAAAAATGTAAGCAACGGTTTTTGTAACTAGTATTCTGAAGTGTAATTACTCGTTGATACCTAGACAATAGCTCCCTTCCTCTCTGACTTAACATTTTTAGTCAATTTACCCAATTTCAAACCCACACTATCACTAAAATCTTCATGAAAATTCGTCGCCCATTAATTTTCTTGATCAAACAAAAATTCACAGAAATAGCGTTCAGGTGATATATAATACTTTGGTATAAATACACAACATGACGGCAAAACTCAAGTTTGAAAAGAAGTCGCAAAACTTGAAGGTGAAAAGCTACCTGGTTACCATACCGGCATCCAGGAAGTACATGCGACAATACACTGCGGAGGCAGCAAACGCTACATATTACACAGGGATACAAGTCAACCAATCACAGTGCCATGAGATGAACATTGCATGGTAATGAGACCTACGAAAAAGGGTCCAGCCAATCAGTGAGCTTTAAGCGGACCTTATAGGACCGCAGACACCAATCACCGTGGCTGGTACATGTGTTTAGGACATAAATCATAGTTTATTTTTATGCAGGACTATTGAAACTCATGAGGATGCGGCCCGCATCACATTCGTCTTCGACCCGTGTTGTGAAGCAAGCATCCTCACTCGTAGCAATACGATCCAACCAAGCGATAATAACATTGAATAAACTCCTCTTATATTCACTTTATTTTCTTAAATTTACCTATGATATCCATAGATTAAAATGGAGGCTAAGCCTAGTACAGATATGAGCACGAAAAGGGAAATCTTTTTCAGTCACATTTACTTACGAGTATGTTTTTTGAAATAATGACTTTTACCAAAGACACTTGCGCTTCCTCTTTTGTTCAAACCACATATCCCTCACGCAAAAGCTCGATCGTAGGAACGATTGATATGGATGTATGAATAGTTGTACTTTTTAATGAAATTTAATGATTTAAGTATTTATAACGTAATTTTGTGATTATCTAATTGTTTTCATGTAGAGTCTACTACCGAGTACAAAGGTGATAAATCTATCATAGAAACGCAGAAGTTATTGGCAGATGTCCTCACAAGCGGAATGGCCGAGGATACCTTTAGGGTGCTACACAGCAAGACAAACAGAAAAACCACAACAGCCGACGTTGCCGATGTATTGGATGCAGTAAAACTGGAAGGAGAACGTATATCTGAAGCTCACAAAAGGTTATCTCATCTGTATTACGGAAAGCGGGGCCGACACCGAATAAGGAGTGAAGAATCAGATGTATACTTCAGTTTATGGGATTTTGCAGGACAGAGTATATATTACATCACACATCAGGTTGGTTTCTATTTTAAAGTGATATTTATTTGAAGAGCCAATTTTCAAAAACAGATACTTGTCCTAATAAAAGCATATAGCTTCATTTAATGTAGATAAAACCTCGTTGACTGTATTTTTACGTACTGCTTACTATAGGTAAGCGGACGAGTAGGAGGCGGTTTACGGAATTTAACGGTACAGTTTGCCAGTAAAACTCCGAGGCCCGCAGGGCCGAGGAGTTTTATGGCAAACTGTACCGTTAAATTCCGGAAACCGCCGACTACGAGTTCGCTGACCGTGTTATACCACGAATTTGCCGAGTTTAGAGCCTTGTTTGCACGCCGAAAGTTTTTATTTGTAATTTTAGTGCAGTGCAAGTTGAAACTTTGGCAGGAAAACATTGACGCGTTTTTACACCTTGTTGAACGAAAGTATAAAAAATAACCCATGATTGGATAAAACAAAGTTGACATGTGTGTGCTATTGTAGTGCGATGACGTGGTTGAGCACCTGGTTTGATTTGAATGTATGAATTATGTTTGATTGATTGGTTGGTTGAATGAAGTGAAAAGGTGTTTGCAGATCGACGTTAGAGTCACGCTTTGCTCATTTGGGTCGAAAACTTTGAGCAGCATACACGCAATTGCCGAGTCGCTCTACGTATATCGATATGGCGGATGAAGTACAAATGAAAGCTGTATCCGGTGCACTTCAACTACCAAAACCAAAGATGGAAAGAAAAGCCCCCCTGTCACGCCAGTGCTAACGGCCACAATCGGAAGACCAAGCTACACAGCCACGTCAGAGAAAGGCGCAACAGAAACAGCAAGTACCAAAAAAATACGTGTAGATCCACAATGACTGTGGTACTGCGTGTGTGTTTGCCTGTAGCTAGATTTAACTTTACCAAAAACGATGAAACCTCTACATTCAGTGTTGATAACTGACTTTGAAGTCTTAAATTTCAGCTTCGAATGATCGTGATAACAATAACCTTAACACAGAAGTGATATTTGCAATCAATACCGTTATTTCACGGTGACCTGTAATTGATTTTGAGATGTACAGTCGTGCAAAATTAATTCAGTCCGGTGATTCTTTTAAAGTGTCTTTACTCTGTACTTGATGGTGAAATAAATTTCTTCTGGTATAATGTCTCGCATTTGTTTTTTTTTACTCGTCGCCACGTGACTTTCTTTTGTTTAAAAAGTGTCCATTTTACAAGTTTTTGTTTAAAAGTGTCCCATTTACTAGTAAACCGGACAGTTTTTAACAAAAGAACTGTCCGATTTACTAGTAAATCGGACACTTTTAAACAAAAGAACTTGTAAATCGGACACTTTTTAAACAAAAGAAAGCCAGGTGGTAATTATAAAATATTCGGTTATGGAAATTAGAGAGCATGGTTAGAACAATGGGCACGAGGCGGAGAGTGGTATAACTAAAAATACCATCCAATGATCTGAAATGTACTTGGATTTCCTGTCATCAAGTCACTAAAGTGCTTTGTCATTGTGTAAGCCGATGGTTACTAAGCTTATTATATGGGCAATCAAAATGTAAACTTCAACGAAAAAGTAATTGAGTTTATATCTATTTTGAGAGATTTATTGGTGATGAAATATTTACTAAGTACCGAACATATCAAAATAGTATGATGCATGGTTAAGATAAAGTTAAACTAATACTTGACTTTCTTATATTTGACTATTAATAATTGACTTATATCGTGACTTTGGCCTTTTTACATCAAAGGTAGAAATAATTATTGTATATATATAAAATTAAAAAACTCTTAAATTTTTACGATTACCATAAACAGTATTTCATGCATAACTGTCTGTCTGTCTCTTTGTCTCTGACTCTCTCTGTGCTCTCTCTCCCTTCTCCTTTCTCCCTCCCCCTCTCTCTCTCTCTCTCTCTCTCTCTCTCTCTCTCTCTCTCTCTCTCTCTCTCTCTCTCTCTCTCTCTCTCTCAGGTATTCCTCGCAAGTCGGGTCATCTACATTCTTGCAACTGATCTCACCAAGTCTCTTGACGACACTTTGCCTGTCGGTGATGGTGAATATTGGACGGTAAAGCGTAAGTACCTAAGGTGGCAATGATTAAGACTGCAGTGTTTGACGGTCAATCTGAAGCTCTTTGTTTCTCTATTCTTCCAGGGTCTCGGTTGTCACATGTCAGACGAGTGGATATACAGCACGCGTGTCTCATAACCAATCACAGCACTTTGCATCCGCATCGCATCGTCTACATATCGCCTCGCATATTGGTCGCATCAGCATCGTATCACAATCGTATCCGCATCGCATCGGCTAAATATCGCATCGCTGATTGGTCACATTAGCATGACATCATTCATGGATTTCAGCGATCGCTTGCGCGTCATATCGCATACGCATCAGTCTTTGCTTGTAAAAATTGCATCAATGTTGTCAACTTGCATCATTATTGGGAAAGATCAAACATAGTAAATTTACAGAAATAATCGAATCGTACGTAAAAATACTCTCCGAAACGTTTGTTTTCTATCTTAAATCATGGTAAGATCTAACAATTTACGTGCTGTTATCATAATCAAATGAAATGTTCTAAGGCCGACTTTAACATTTCAGTCTATAGGTGTAAAACCTTAACATTGCTTTGACCGATATTATTATTATTTATTATCATTAAAAACTTCTTTAAAGCGCACTACACATACTTCTCAACGCGTTGTACATGACTGAAGAAGAAAAAAATACATAACTAAAATGAGAGCAAAGATTGTTTTTAAAATAAAAAGTCACAAACATGACAAAGAAATCGATATGGGACGATAAATAAGTAATATCGTACTGTCGTACTGTACGAATTATATGCTTAAAGAGTTATCTTTTCATAGTAAAATGCGACCTCGGCAAATTTGTCTCAACATACAACATTCGATAAGAATAACCCTTATCTCCGTTGATGTCGGAAATTGCCCGTAAAAAGAGTTTACAGAAATACTATTATCATGTCAACCAGGTCTGTAGGTAATAGTTCCATCACAAATTAAAACACTTGTCACGTCAGAATTTTTCTGAAATGGAAAATCAAAGGAATACCTTCGTTACTAATAGAAAACGTTTCTCAAAGAAAAGAAACGAAGAAAGGACGACATTATCAGACATTTAATTAAAAATGACATATTTGAACGTCACATTCACTGTTGTTACAGAGATAATTCTTTATTCAGCATAATTCATGAAGAGTGACTACTTATTTACCAAATTAAATTTTTTTACGAATTCAAACTTGGTTTTGAACCGGTAAAATGTGACCGATAGTACCTTTATCGAGCTGCGATCCCGGGGATGCGATGCTACCTGAGGTGATCGATCGATGCGATGCAATGTTTCCTCTGCTGCTACAATGATGTGATCTACTTTTTTCCCTGTTGATGCGATGCGTATGCAATGTAGGAAAATAATGATGCGGTGCGTATGCGATACGTATGCGATGCGTATGAGGTGCATATGCGATGCAAGAGATAATGATGCGATGCTATGCATCCTTGGACTACGACAATGATGCAATCTTCGGCTTTCCGTGTTTATGTGATGCGGATGCGATGCTTATGCGATGTAGAAAAATATTGATGTAATGCGATGCGGATGCAAAAATGCGACTGTTACGCTATACGCGTACTGTAGGTTGACATACGCTTGATGATGCGATTTTTTATTATTTTAGAACGCACCTGGTCATCTGATAGCATTTGTTAATACGTTAAAAAAGTTGATATGAAATATACCTCTTTTATTAGCCAGTAAATATTATTATGCACCTTGTCGCTGATACAAAATATCGTTAATATAGATAAGGGAGAAAACTGTCGTGCATATGAACGGGGGCATACGCAAAGAATGCTGGGATTGAATTTTAGAAAAGCGCCCCCTGTGTCAATAATTAGATTCAAAAATTGCCAGGTTTTAGACGGAACGCTATATAGTTTTCAGCTTGCAAGTGGAAGGTGGGCAGTGCGGTTACCATTGCAATGATAATGATTGCATAATACGTCCCTTGTTTAACACAATAGGCTGTTATCATTGTAAAAATTGCCAATTTTTGTCCAAAATTTGTACACCTTACAGAAAATTTATACCTGCACTGCTGCAGGGTTTGACGTCGTGTACGTACGTGAGCTGCTTTCATCAGAGGGAAACTGGGCATAGTTGTCATATAAGCTTAAACGTTTATGAAATAACAATTAATTACATTTTATCATGAATCAATACAAATAACATTGCTAATCTTAACCCCTGGCGCGACACCAAGGGCTGAGCCCTATATAATATTAGAATATTTAAAGTTTTAAAATCATTCACTTCAACATTAACCGTAAGTTTGCAGCACACGTGTCTGACACAAACAGATTACACTGATGTTATGCATTATTGCCTTTCACGATGAATATTGCCTTGTAACAAGTTTCTTCTCAACATCACGGACCGTGTGATGAAACAGCGGAAATTGGGAAAAAGTCATAGAACGGCCAACAAACTATCTCTAAATCACCGACTATCAGTCTCAGAGTTGCTCTCTACCGTAAGGGCGTTGGCGGCGTTGGCGGGCGTTTGTTTTCTGCCTTCATTGCAAGCACGCGCGAGAGAGTAGAGCGGCAATCTATTTACTGTCCGTCTCGACAATAATGTCACATTCTCAAAATTCTGCAGGGAAATATGTCCCGATTGTCTTTCTATACAATTTGTTTGTGCTCATCGCGACCGTGGAGTTCAAAGTTCGTGGTAAGGCGTCATGATTTACGGCCGGGAGGCGTCGGAGGAATTTCATCGGAAACTCTGAAATTTTGAGAACTCCCCCACCAACCATGATGAATTTGAGTAAACCGCCTCTCAAGCATAGAAATTTTGACTGTCCCCACTTAGAAAAGTTAAATATAAATTCATGTATTTGTAAACTTTATAAAATATAGTAATAGTGATGTTGAAAATGGTGAAAACAGTAAAATGAAATTGAAATTCACAAGAAAATATTTATAAAAACTCAAGCTGTAACCCAGATCCAACCATATAGTATTGTTTAAATTGTATGGGTATCATGACAGGTTTCTCATTTGGATATCTGACTTAACGGTGGGGGGGGGGAGAGAACACGCGACAGGCTGAGGGGGAAGTGTCAGGGTGTGTCCACTATCTTGCCTCGAAAAGGTTGAGAAATTGATGTGTGCAATGGTGCAATCTGAGAGGTATTTTCAATTTTTATTTTTACTGATTAAAACTGTTCGAACGCCCCACGGGGAACAGTACGAGTGGGGGCGTCCCCATCCCCCTCGCATCGAAAATTTTGAGAAATCGATGCGTGTAATGGTGCAATCTGAGAGGTGTTTCAATTTATTTTGCACTCGGTAGAACTGTATGAAAATGACATTTAGCGATGATATTTTATTACATTTTTTGCATGATTAGTGTTTGAGTTAGAGTATTTAACAATAAAACAACGAGAATAAATTTTGTAAAAAATAGTGCTCAGTTTACCAGAGATTGAAGACCAAATAATATGCATTAATGGAAAATCTTCGACATTCTTGTGTCATTTGCAAAATCTTACACTTTCGAACACGAGATTAGAGGACCAACAGTTAGAGTCAGTATATTTATTTTCTATTCATTAGTTATTTGAAACCTCGCCAGCCATATAATTTCCCCAGCTGCCAGCTTTTGGATGAAAAGCCTGAATTAAGGTATGGTTAAATCTCAAAATGGTTATTGAACTGACATCAATTGAAATATGTTTCTTTGATAACAAAGGATGAATTCTCAACAGTTCAGTTTTGTCCTAGATCCCTTTGAAAATTTTGAGAAATTGATGTATGCAATGGTGCAGTCTTGTGCAATCTGAGATGTGTTTCCAATTTGCATTTTTACTTTAGAACACCCAAAGGGGAGAGCACGAGAGGGTATCTTTCCCGTCTCGCATCAAAAATTTGACAAATAAATATGTGCAATGGTGCAATTTGAGTGTTGTTTAAATTTAGTCATCGTCTTCTTCTCTCCACAGTTTGAGCAACCCCTTGCCTTCAATTTTTGAGTGACCCCCATCAGAGTCCTCCGACCCCAGGCCGTAAATAATGACGGCTTCCTAATGATGCCCCATAACGTGAAGATTATTGTTACCCATCCTTCTTTCACAGATTGCCTGTCTTCTTTCTTCAATGGCAGAAATAGCCTCAGATACTCAAGATTACTTCCTATTTTATGTTCTTTGTAGTTGCATCCTCTTTGCCTCCTCTGCTTTGTTCGCCAGTTTGAATGACTTATCATTCAGAGAAACGCCGTGCCGCTCTTCAAATAAATATCTCTCGATGCTGTGTTTCAAGGACGAGATTAAATCAGGCTCGCAGTCATTCCTGTCTCCCTTCTTGACATGGAATGTAGAATACAGCCGAGTAATCATTCATAACATGACATAGCCCTTGATAGTTAATATTTTATGACTTGAATTAAGCTTTTAATACCACTTGCAATGACCTTCTGCACGTGGTGCATCCGCTTTTAGTGAACGTATTGTTTTGACAACAGCTTAAGACATATAACACCGACGGGATACTTAAGCTGGACCTCCTTCACTATGTTTACAGATGTACTAATGGGAGCGACCGTACTGTCTTTCACATCTGCCGACTGTCTTAAATTATAGACGCGTACCAAAGTCATGACAAAGCCAGATATTCACTCAATATATACTCTGCATTTTAGTGTGCTAAGGTAGAACCTGTTGAGACGCCCGAGACGACACTGACCGTACCGACGCCTAGTATTAGACTAGTGTAACTCGTGTTACTCAGCTAAATAAAGTGCTACCACTTAGAGTATATTTGTGTACCTGTTGCCGTCTCTACTACTGAACGTTCGTTGCTACAGAGTGTGCGTACCCGACAATAGCTACATCACAACCACGCTAAGTGATAATAAGATGGTTGTTTGAGAGTTCAGAGCTCTCGATCGTCATCGAACCCATATGAGATAAGTCGCCGCATCTTCTTTACATCTCTTCCGGCGTCTGTCACAGTACTGACCCTTTGCCTGAGATTTGCTGAAAATAGTCACGGAATCCATGTCTTCATGTGCGATAATGGATTTCTTTGCGAAATCATCGATGGTATTACCGAACAAGAGACTTACAAATTTTGCAAGGCCAGCAACCTCCGCATTATTTAGACAGTTTCCTGTCAGGACTTTCCGTCGATATCAGCAATACGCAGACAACACTCTCCGAATCAATCGCTTGCTTGTTTATGAGTTAAGAGTGTACAAACAGCAACACACCTAGTACCCAGGAAGAACGTCGCTCTCAAATGCACGCGGTTGCTCATATTTAGGCAAAGTAGGCAGCAATGTTGCGGGGGGGGGGGGGGGCTTTTGTCTTTTCACGGAAATAAGATGACAAAGTGAGTGAGTGAGTCGCAAAAGATTATTTAACAAAATCTAATACACCTACGGAACATCAAGGACACAAACCAATATAACTTTACAAGGATGGGCCGTCCTGATAGCTTCAAGTACAAGATATCTTCACTACAGAAAAGTTGTTTAAGTAAAGGAGAGCATGATGCTACTTCAAATTCTGCTTGCTTTCACCGTGACAGATGAAAATTTCTTATATCTTCATAAAATGCTATTCGTGCAAGATACGCGGCATATTAGTATTAATTTATGAACATTGTATAAATGAGCATTGTTTCAGTGTTGAAATTTTGTGCTAATGATTCGTACTCAATGTGGAATATTCGTATGCCCCGAATCTTGCCTTTTATATAAGATAATGGACAAAGTTGATTTGTAGGTAAATTTTCTCGTCCGTTGAGACTCGACGCTTGACCTTGAACTCATATTGACTGTTAAATTGCACAGATACTATGCTATATTCACTTCATTTTTAAATATCCTTTGCAAAATTTCCGTTTGCCTTACTTATTAACAGTGATTTAGACATGACAATTTACGTTGATTGCTGACGTAGCGATTTGTTAATAAATTTTACTTTATTTTCAAAAAAGAAAGAAGGAAAGAAATGTGACATGGACAATATGAAAAGGTAAATTCACCTGTACAAAATCGTTTGGTATACTATGGCGATAGTTCTTTGTGTCGTTTCTGTAGAATTTCTTAGTTTTTGGATGAATTCAATACACACACATGCAAGCCAAGGATCTCAAGTTCGCCTCAAACAATCAGACGGAAGTTTTAAGACAGCAGTTGCACCACCTGTCATCATTTTAGGAACAAAGAAAGACCTCTTAAGACAGGTAGGGTTGCAAAAGAGTTACCTTAATGTTTGTTATTAAGATTTTATCGAGTGGTATCTAAAATCATTGTTATCTAAACAACATTATTCGGCATGAATTAGGCTAACTTGCAATTGATACTGGCACTATATGCTCTCAATATTCGTTGTTATTGAAAGATGGTATAGCTTTAGAATGTTTTTTTCTGTTTATCATTCCATTTCTAATATCGTGGTCGTCGAAATTTAATATATTCGTATTTGCCTCCGACAGTAACATATCCATAAGGCAAAGTTCTAAGCAAATAAATATACATAGAAATTTATGAACATGTCATACTGATATCAACGCTTCAAAACTATAGACTTTTTACTTTCATCCCTTTACATACAATAATTATAATACTTTTGCAGCAGATCCTTTCGGTTTCTTGAGGATAATTCCGACATTTGTCAATTTAGCCGACATTTTGGACCTTTATCAATGCTAGAATATTGTCTCAACGACTAATAAGTTTAGAGGGAGTGGAACAAAGTTTTTACCCGAAAAAGACCGATGTAATATCTGTACATAGCAGTTATGAATAAAGTGTTCAAACGCTTGTAAGGAAAGTGTAAACTCAATGATGCAGGGAAAGCCGTCCACCTATTGTTGCACGATTGTTCAAGAAGTTTAGCCTTATAAGTACGTAGAGAGACATGCCAATGTATTAGACATGTGCTAAGAAATCATCTGGAGTGAGGATTTCACCGGAACAGGACTGTTTATATTGTAAAGCGTCGTCTTTTTTACTGTAGCCGAACAACTGGTCTTGTTCCTTTTCTTGTATAAAAGTCGGGTGTTGTAGGTTTTGAATAGTTAATTAAGCAAAAATGTTTTTCCGGCGGCATTTCGAGACCTGTTCTGAACTTTTTGAGTTAGTTGTTCTGTGTACTCTGATTGAGTACCAGCAGTATCTCCCTGTCAGCTCAGCAAAACAGTAACATCACAAATTGCTAAAAACTACATACTTTCTTCTCAATATGTGATAAACCCTCTCACTCCATGTCTTGAAAATGCACCGTTCACAATATCAACCACCACAGAACATTTGTAATGTACTCAAACTTTGCTATAACTAGCCAATAATATCATTCTATAAATAAATATTAAGAATATAGTGAAAAATAAATTAACTTTTGATGATGAATAGAAGAAACATTTCGTAATCATAAAAATGCAGATAATAGATTTCATTGCGCATTTAATCTAAAGTCTCACTACATACATATTTCTTAAGAATATAGGCGAGCAGAAACATTTAACACGCATTGCACAATTATGTGCGCATCTGTTCGACGCTAAGTTTTTACGACGCACACATGAATATTCCACAGTGGCTATAGAAATACCATCAGCAGTTTGAAAATCTATAAATTTCAAGTT
Organism: Ptychodera flava; assembly: GCF_041260155.1. Taxonomy (NCBI): domain Eukaryota; kingdom Metazoa; phylum Hemichordata; class Enteropneusta; family Ptychoderidae; genus Ptychodera; species Ptychodera flava. Next base: position 14,146,809 of record NC_091934.1, read on the forward strand.
AAGATCTTAAATTGTTTTTTTTCCAGTTTGTGAGTTCCTTGATATTGTGCCAAACAGTGAGAAATAAAAGATCAGGAAAAGACAAAATTGACAATGTTGGAAGATTCTAATATTCCAATTTCTGAAATTTAAGTGTAATAATGTAAATATTGTAAAAAGTAAATTATTCAATTTATTCACATAGTTTTCCATTCTTTTTGTAAATTAGGGCTCTTCACGGTTTACAGTTTTATTTTGTGTTATTATTATAAAATAAGAACATAACATTTCGTTTCCGCTGCAGGAATTTGAAATTAAAGGTTTTTATATCGGATTTCAATAATTTTTCGTCCTTCGTCATTTCTTAGAAATCAAAGCACGGTGACCTTATCTTTTTTCTTTAATTAATGACTAATCTAATGTACTGGGATTCAAAAAGTACTAATTCAAAGAATGATTGTTTTAAGTTTTATAATCGTACATCGTTAACTTGATGCTTGTGAAGCTAGCTCTTATAACCAAAGAAATTCAAAGTCGAATTGTTAGTAAGGTTCACATCAGGTGTATCTCATTTAATTTATCTACATTGAGAGCATGACGGATTTACTATATTAATTTACTGTAAAACTATATCGAATTATGAAATTAAAGAAACCTTTATTACTCCAATAATAGAAAAACACAACTAAAGGTGTTGCAGCTGTGGACGTCAATAAGGAAGCCCAAAAACGACTTATTGAGATAAAGGAATACTTGGCTAAGCATGCTACTGAAGCAGTAAATGCCCACCTTGTTGACATGATTGCAATTGATAACAAGTCCAGAAATGAAGATGGCACCGTTGCAGATCCTGCTGTTGAAACCCTTCGACTGAAGATACAGCAGTTGGCAAAGGAGTACCTTTTCTTGGTTCAGTGCCAGCAAAGTGGATACTTTTGGAACTTTCGCTGAGGAAACTGCGAAAGGAGAAAATTTCTCTGGATGAAGTGAAAGATTTAGGGAAGGGGATGAAAATTGAAGAAGCTGAAGTCATCGAAGCTCTTGAATTTTATAACAGTGTCGGCGAAATACTTTACCATAAGGCAGTACCTGAGCTGAAAAACACTGTAATCTTGGATGTCGGTTGGTTGGTGAGTCTTTTCAAGATACTGATCAACCAATCAATCACGTACAAGGATGAGCTAGATGTGCCCGTACAACACATCAGTCAGATTAAAGAGTTGCATTATGAAGGCAGATTACACGATGATTTGTTAGATTATCTTCTGAAGCGTCACAACCGACAGGAAGACAAGACAATCCTTCTGAAAATGATGGAACTGTATGACATCATTTGTGAGATGCCCGTTAGCTCAAGAGATAAGCGGATGTATTATCTGCCAAGCCTGATGCAAAAGGATGCAAAAGGCAAACATAGTGCTATTTTTCCAGCAAGCAGTTCAGTGTGTTGTCAGCTGTACTTCCATTTCATCGGCAATTTTCTGCCCGAAGGCCTGTTTTACCGTTTACTGATTCGATGCATAAGACGTTGGTCTGACTGTGTAGTAGTGTTGAGAAAGCACATGGCTCGCCTGTATTTCCCCGACGATGATTTCCATTTAACCCTGTGCAAGGAAGATGCTGATATCCAGTTGAAGATTCTGGTTATTCCAACCAGCGATCAGCATCCATCTCCACCACAGCCAAAGCACGTAAGCAATGTAAGGCAACTGATTGAGGAAGATTTAAAGGTAGTCATCGCAAACTACACCCCTACAGTGATGTACAACGCATCTCTCAAGTGTCAGTGTCCAAATCACAAGGTGGGAGAACTACTTCCTCTTGGCGAGGATGTAGACGACAGATGTGTTCCTATCTCAGAAGAGAAAATGACAGCCATCTGTCCAAGAAATGCATTGCCTTTGAAGGATTCTAACTTGAAGATGTGGTATTGGAAAGGTAAGTATACAGCCATAAGTATCATTACATTTAACGTTGCCCTATATTCAGCTGTACGAACGATACCACGTTGTGTGTGTGCTGCTAGTTTGACCGATGTTTTCCTGTTATATGATGTTGTGCGAAATGGCAACTATGACATTTTTGTCATAAAACTTTCGAACATTTTGTTGTAAATATGGGTTATCGCAGATTAAAGCAAATTTGTCAACACGTTATACTTCTCGACTCTTATTGATTATAGAAGGACAGCAAGTTGACAAATCCCATCCTGGAACAAGCAGTAAAGTTTTCAGACGTAAAGGTAATCCATAATTCCCTCAATGAAATGAAATATACATTGATCAATTAAACAGTCTGCCTTGTCAAACATTATCTTAAGTCCCGTCGTATGTCTCTTGCAAACTCTGTTGTGTTCAGTCGACATTTTGCATCAAAATAATCTCATCGTGTAATTTAAGATCGAATAATTCTACAGAAATGGAGATTTAAATCATCTCTACATATATTAATGCATATATTTACATTGACTTTCGCAGATACGTATTTATGTCTAACTTGATTTTAAAGTATGTTTAGAATACATGTTGAGAATACGTGGATCATCTTCACTTGTTTTCCTTTACGATAACAATTCTAAAGCCAAACATGGATTTAAATCTGATTAACTTTATAGTGCTGTAGCACATAATGAGAATAATTAACAAAACAACAGCAGGAGTTATGATTAAATCTTGTTTTTATAAATTGTGTTGCAGATATTGACGGTTTGTCAGAGGTATTCTACACACTTCATGAGAACCTGACAGATAATGACACGCGCCATATGATTAATCTACTGACACCAAAGCAAATCAGCCGACGTGATGCAGGGAAACTCAGAGAACCCTATGATGTATTTCGCCATCTACGGGAGCGCAAATACGTATCAGAGACGGATCTTGAATTGCTCAAAAAAGTATTTCGTCGAATGGGCAGAGCTCCATTGGTGGATCTCATCAATGAATACCTAAAAGCAGAATGAAACAGCCATGCTGTATAGGTTTGAAAGAAAAACATTCATGTTACACTAGCAATGTATTGTATAGATAATTTGAACTGCTTTTCTGTGAGTGTGGGGCAGATATTTCAAGTGGAGGTGTACTTTAGAAGCATTAAAATATCCTCCACCCCTACCACTTATTACATTTTCAGATTTAGAAATAGAAATAGAAATGAGCATTTGTTTTAAAGAACTTTGCAGAGATAATGATGAAAACTCCCTTGTAAGGTTCAACTATGGTTATACGCTTAGAAAATTTACAATCTACAGTTGGTATCTGGAGTGATTTTGACTACTTAAACGCCATACCAGAGAAATAGCAGTAGGGATTCGACATACGTACGAAACTTCAATAGCCTATCAAAATGCACGTCTCGGCGGTTGCTGAAAGAATCCGACTGACCATAAGGTCATTGAACTTTTTGTTTCTTTTACTGGATAATACTTGCATCTTTATAGTACACATCTGTATAGTGGAGGATATATTTGATTTATCTTATAATTTGAAGCGAAAATCGTACACAATGTTCCGAACATTAAATCTTTCCTGTTTTTATACATTTGCATAATATCAAAAGTCTAAAGTGTGTTCCTCAGTACCGCAAAGAGGTGTTGGAAAGAACGTTTGATATATAATTTTAGTATTTTGGGTTTATGCTATCACTTTTTATTTTATTGTACTTAAAAATTTCAATAATATTATAACTGTGTTATACAAATTGTCCTCTATTAACAATATGCATTCAGCGTTCAATCGATTGCTTGGATAGGCTCATGTCAGAGAAATTAAAAGTCATTTATGATGACTTGTTTTTTATATTTCTCGTAAAGTAAGAATATTTTTTTCTTACTGAGCCATAAGCCAAATTTGGAAATTTTTATCTATTACTCAATTCTTCGTTTTTATTTCTAACATAATGTATCTGAATATATTATGATGAAAGAAGGTTCATCATTTGATAGCAAATGGAAAATGAGGACGTAATTTTAGAAAAGTAAACTTTGTTAGTGTTTTGCATATATTCTACAGACTATTTGATTTCTTTTTATCGTATTTCTAAGTCAAATTACATGTAAATCAATGTAGCCAGTTGCAAATGCCAATAGTGATTATGGGTTATGAGCTCACATTCTTATAGCTACTTGTAGAAGTTGTGTTTGAATTTTACATACATTTTACCGCCGCTTTTTATTCCTTTACTGTATTTGTTAGCCTAAATACATGTTAATCAATGTAGCCAGTTGATAATGCGAATAGTGATTAAGGTTATGATTCAACGTCTTTATGATATAGTAACTTGTAAAAGACTTAATTGATATATACAGTACTTTTGAATGAAATTCATTAATATTGCTTTCACATACTTTTTATACACATATTCAGTACAACAATTGGTCATTTATGTTTATTTAGACAAAATACATGTCAGTATGAATATTAGTTCATATTGAAAACATCAGACAGGTAGTAGATTGAAAGATTTGGACATGTCAGTATGACAATTCATATTCATATTGAAAACATTAGAACAGGTAGTTTAATAGAAGATTTGGACATTTCCGTGATGTTGTTTTTATCATCTGGTCAAGATTTAAGGAACAAATACACTTACGTGATCAAAAATGAAAATAATTGTTATGCGTAATTGTTGCCGTTTGCACGAGTGAAATACTTATTAAGTGTGATAGATAAATATTCTTGGATAGCAACAAACGTCATGTATATCACTTTCAAGTTCACCTTATTCTCATATTGTATGCACTTTTGAAGATAGATCGCTTTACTTGAAGAAAAAATGCATTGTTAATTTCACACTTTTGATACAGTTTGTCACGAGTTGATGATGGAGGATCTTAATGCGTCACAGTTATCGTTTCTGTTGTCAGATCTAGCAGATGCAGATACAAATCAAGGATCAAAAATGCAAAAGTAACTCTTACGCGTGTTTTCTGCGTTCACTTATGAAAGTCACAAAATCTGCATTGGTACCTAAAAGCAAGTCTGGTACATTTCGTGACCTTTTTTGTGCGTATACGCGAACATTGATATCAGGCATAATATTTTCTGTCACCATCTTTAGTAATGTATATTCAGAAATTAATGTTTGGCATTTGTTAGACGAATAAAAATAAAGTACATACCGATGGCAAATTACTCTTGTTTGTTTTTTATGTCACTAACGCCACCCTCTGCTTCGACCAAATCTTAGCGACGTGTTTAGTTCTTCGTAGAGAGAGTACTTCATTGGCGTTCATTCAATTGTCATTAACTCACTGCAGATCATGAACGAAATCGAGACGGAGGGGGATGACAATCTATCTAAGACATGTATAAGGTTTTCTTACGCCTTAATTTCGTTTCCAAGGGGGTGGACTTAATCAATTTAACCTCGGAAGTCTGTAGTTACCGTAGCCAGTTGCTACAGTGATCAATCAGCGGCATTAAAGGATGGGAATTGCTCAGACTGAGAAAATAAAGGGCTGCCTTTTCGTGCAAGTACTTTCCAGGGGTCAATTAATTTTTGCATATCAATTTGAAGGGGGGGAGCAATATTTATGCATGATAAGAAGGCAGCATACGACAAATGTCGTTTGAGTGACGGCTTCCAGTAAGAAATGTTCAGTTCTGTGGTTGGTGTAAGATATCACTCAAATCTTACGTGTGTAGAAGACTTGATGTTCTTACAAGACCAAAACTGCATCTAGGATTTCGCTTCAGGTAACTTCTTGTCTCATCTAAGTAAATCTTGTTAAGGATGTACGATCGGAAAAATATTAGCGTACTGCGCCGATTTCCGCGCAGAAATGTATCCATGGTAACCACGCGCGCATAGTGACGTTCCGAACGTTTTTTGCGTTGTACAAAATGTCGTCTGCAGGTAAAGGAAAATTTCTATCTCGCGGAGAAAAATCGCGAGAAAATGTTCAGCGTGCCCTCAAAACACGCTGGAAGGTACGAGAATTCAGCGAAGAGATAATAAAAATGCAACATGACCATAGCCTGTACAGCGTAAGTCAGAAGTGTGAAGTCCGATTCGCTATATTACAAGAGGAGGTAGTGGACAATGAGAAAGACGAGTATTTATAATCCCAATGATAGTGTCGCTAGTAGACCTACCGGAGAATGGAAGAATGGCCGTCGCATTGTCGATTTGAGTGTACTAGCCGAAAATATTGGCACTTGTGTCAGTTGTGGGCTTGCCTTACGATTGTCATCGTGTATTGGGGAAATGATTTACGACCTCGGCTCCTGGCTCCACGTAGTCTGTGGCAACTTAGCCTGCAGCGAAGTTAACCTAATCCCCACCGATAAGCGTCACGGCAATAAGTTTAATATATAGACTCTAAAAAGTAGAAGAACCTGAAAGTCTTTGCTTTGTTCTGTCATTTCCCTCTCATTAAAGTTTACTGGTAGGCTTGAATCATGACCAGGCCTGGACAAGGCCACTGCAGGTCAGCAGCATTTGAAGAGCGCCCTCGCTGGACGAATCCGGGAGAGCATGGTTTTTCGCCAGAACCTATAAATCCTAGTTACATTTTGCAAAATTGTGAAAAATCGAGCTCGGTGACCTACTAAACAAAATGTGGTTTTGAAAAATTCACAAAAAGAGCTATTATTTAGCAAAGTTTGAGAAATTTGACATTAGTAGAAACTATCAATAATTAGTCGCTGGCCCTCTTTCACATATTATCAATCTTTCGATTTCAAATGGTGTTTTTCCTGATAGTCTAAAAGTTGCAAAAATTACCCCTCTTTATAAAAAAGGTTGTCCATTTGATGTTGGTAATTACAGGCCAATTTCAATTCTGCCCGTCTTTAGTAAAATTTTTGAAGCAGTTATCAACAAACAACTGGTTTCTTTTCTTGACAAGTACGATATTTTAATGATACGCAGTATGGATTTCGCAAAAAATACAAATAACAAATCGTAATCAGTTTGTAATTGTCAATGGTAAATCTTCTTGTTACAGGCAAATCAAATGTGGTGTACCGCAGGGTTCCATTCTGGGTCCGACTTTATTCTTGGTATATATTAACGATATTTGTAATTCAACAGACTATTTTAATTGTAGACTTTTTGCAGATGATACAAATATTTTTAAATCTCTACGTACCCAGAATGTAAATCTTACTCAAATTAACGCCAAATTTAATGAAATTATCAGTTGGTGTATGGCCAACAAACTCAAAACCAATTATATGATCATAAACCAATTATATGATCATAAAGACACCACAGCGAAACACCACATTTGAAGGAAATCTGTCAATTGGGAATGATACAATAGAACAAGTTTCTTGTGCCAGCTATTTAGGGGTTACGATAGATTCATCTTTGTCATGGAAATATCATATACGAAAGGTCATTGAAGTAATTACACCCAAAATTGGTATCATTACACGACTAAGACACTAGGTTCCAAAATCCATTCTCATTCAACTATATAATGCTTTTATCTTACCTCATATAATGTACTGTTTGGAAATCTGGGGAAACACTTTTTCCAGCTATTTAGAGCCAATTTTTCGCCTTAAGAAACGGATTGTTCGCTCATTTACCTTTTCTCATTTCATAGCTCATTCCGAACCTCTGTTTTACAAACTGACTATTTTAGATATCTACAAACTGAGTAAATATTGTACTTGTATGTTTGTTTATGATTTGAAACATAACAATCTTCCTTATACAGTTGAACACTATTTTGAGATTCGAAAGCACTCGTATCAACACGTTTAACACAAGTTGAAAAGTTTGTATTCCAGGCTCAAATTTGACAATTTCACAACAAAACATTAGGTATGCAGCTGTGAAACACTGGAATTCGCTGCCTGACTATCTCAAACAATTGTCAAGTAGACAAGTTTTCAAGTCTGCATTGAAAACATCACTTACTGAATTTACATTAAAACTGTGTTTGTTTCTATCCTCCATCACACTTAAGCTTGTACCAAATAGTTATAGGTATATTCACGGGCCATGAACTCGAATAGTCCTTTTAGACTATTTTCGTGGCCCAAACCAGATTTTACAATATTGCAATGTTCTTTTCTTTTCTTTGACTTTGTACAATTTCAGTAATACACAGTTTCTGATAATTTTCATTATTGTACATACTGTGAAGCATCTGGTGAAATAAAGCATTCATTCATAGTCAATAGATTACCCTCTCCGATTCCTAAAATTTTGGGCATATCTGTTGCAATTTTGGTTAAAAAATTAATATCGTGACTTTTTAGCTCAATTTTAATGTAAGTGAAATCTTCAAAGTAGCTTAGATGTATATTTGTTTGATCTTTTATAGTGTAAACGTGGAAAATGTAATCATGATATAAATATGAAAATGATGACCTGTTTTATTGATTTTAGTGATTTTGTGAAAAACCATGAATTTTAATGTCATTTTGTAAAAAACACAAGCACGATGACCCCATCTCTTTTCCCAGTTTTGGACTAATCTCATATGTAGGTATTCAAAAAACCTCCTTTGAAAAAATTGACATTACTTTTATTTTTTTCCAATAGTACATCCTTAATATATGTTATTGATCTGGGTGTCAGCTTTTGTCCTTTTAGCCAATGTGTTTATTGGTATGGCTTTCGCGTGATTCAAACAATACTGATCGTCATCAGTCCTGTTTCAAGGCCGCTCACACAAGCGAATACCTCAAATTTCAGCCTGTTCGTTGGAGATGAACACAGCTTTGATGGACAGAATGTAAAGAGGCAGAACATCGTCAATGGTACAGGTACTTGATATTCAATGCATGTAAAAACATTATATAATTCATCTATGATGTATATTTCATTCATGTCAGTGTTGGTGTAAAAAAAATATATTTTACGAAGATTTTACGAATACAATTAACATGTTTTGCACTCAAATATAACATGTCCATTGCTTTAATATAGGACACACATTAGTAGAGAGGACAAATTTCAAAAACTTTGCCTGACCTTGTTTGAAAGCACAGCGCAACCAGTGGCAGAATGATGCAGTCCTTCTCAAAGGACATCACTCGTTGTAACTAGGACTGTCGATAGGTGACGGTACGATTTGATTTTCTAAGGAGCGGTTTTCTACAGATAATTTGTTTGTATGTAGAACAGTGGAAAACAAATGTTAATCACTGTGTGACAACCAAAATAATCTTGTCAATAGTCTTGGCAAACACAACGAATTATGTGGCATATGTGATGTGTTTGTTGTCAGATAAAGTCTGCATTTGGACTACAATGTATTAACCTCTTTACAATAACGTCTGACAGGTCACAGTCTTTATTGTCAAATCGACCACCGCGCACTTCGACATCACTGTGCGATCAACACGTGAAAATGTTATCATTTATTCAGCTTGATCATTTATGATGTTCCTACCTAGTTAATTTGACAAATAGGCGTGTTACCAATGGAAAATGGCAAATTTTCAACATTATAACAAAGTATTCAGAAAACCTTTAACGTTATAAACTTTAAATTGGAACGTACAATGATCAATATATCACTGCAAATAACACAATAATACATGGCAAGATTTGAATTACACTGTCTCCAGCAGAATGCTTTTTAAAAGTGTATAAAATATGCTACGTTATCCCGTGCTTTGCCTTAAAATATTCATAAAGTAGAGAAAGGAAATACGAAGTTGGTCGGTATGTATGAACAGCGGTTATGAGTTTAAGCATTTCTGTACTCCTATGCTGTAAGGATTGTGTACGCTCAATACAAACATATGCAGAAATAGCGAAAATACAGAAATTTTTCCCTTATAGCGACAATGAGGCAGAATGATGATTTGCATAATTCAAAATTATGTATAACTGAGGAGATTAGATTTACAAATCCAAACTCTACATTTAATGAGCCCTAATATGTGTACCTTTGACAACGATTGAGAGTATTTTCTTTCAAATTGGCTAAGGTATCTGTAACTGTTCGTTACAATTAATTTTCGAGGCGAGAATCAAAATGTACATTTAACTTTCCAATGATTGTGAATTCTACCGTTTCTGTGGGTTTTATTGAAAATAAACAAAATGTAATCTATAAAACAACAGAATAAGTTTTCGTATTGTCGATATTAAATTGACTCTTTATTTCATCACACTAACGTTACACCTGCATTTTCGCCAAAGCATCAATGTTGCTTGATGCACATGAACATTGTAAATTTGATGTTTGCTGGTCGGATTGAACATCGAGACTATGTGGTATCTACAAAATACTATCTTCAAATAATTTTTATGAATATCTATGTGAGCTATAAAAATAACACGTCCAAAACATTGTTGATCTGTTCACTGGGTGAGTTTGAATGCAAGTCATTCTAAAAAGTAGACTGCGTTTCTCTCTATGAAACTATGATTTCATGGAGAACGCGCCTCGAGCTCTTGAACGAATATTCTGACTCTCAAGTTTAGAAATACTCTTTTCTGATCTACGTCTTGTTTTGGCTCACATTTCGAGAAACAGGATCTGGGTTCATCAGTATTGTCAATATTCGAACGGACAAGGAGGTCCCTGAGATTAACATTGCGGCGGTATGATATAATTGGCATATTTGGGATGGCTTCCTTTCATCTTTGTGACTTATGCAGTGTTGAGAGTTGGAGGACATGATGAATTTCAAGTTAGGGTGACGGGAATTATATGTCGTGACCAGTGAGATGCGTCAGTCTGCAGATAATTTTGATTATTGAACACACAATTATATAAAACAAGATTTAGAAAGCGTATAATAATGGAAGTCGGTGGAATTTTGTTTTCTCTCTGATCAAGTTAAGTGATTCCTTGATGGGTATGTTTGAGTACAGCGACACAACACCGAAAGTTACCATGGTACTACCAGGAGGGAGTTGTTCCAAAATCTGAAGTTACTGTAAAAAGTGGGTGATATCTTTGATATATGATGGTAATTTGGCAGCTAATGGTTGCAAATGGTAATCAATGTACTCAGAAATACCTTGTGTAGGATGGTCAACGGTAGTAATAATCGTTCGAAATGCAGTACCCTTTTTATGAATTTTGGGTAGAAGGTAAAATTTTCAAGTTACTCTAACATAAACAAGCGATGTAATTTTTGTAAATCAGAATAGCTATGCATTATCAATGTTGACAAATCTACACTGTTAACCTAACGCTTTGGACAAATGCAAACGCTCAAAATGTCGCCACAAGACAAATATTATTTATCAAATTTTAACACCACCTACAAATAGAAGGTAACGTCCGGATCACATATATTTATGAGAGTCGAGTTAAGAATCCTTTAACTTCTTCTGTCTGAAGATTGCAAGATGCATGAAACTTAAG